>NC_056726.1:1923186650-1923254150 GCF_019279795.1 Protopterus annectens
TCATGCAGGTCATCATGGACACTAGGAAGATGTGCATCCAAGACCCTGAGTATTTGTCTGGTGTTGTGGTCAGTACGTGCCTGTGCCTCCATGATGACCAGAAACATCCATCTGGTGACACCTGCTGTAGCACTTGCGACAGGGACTGGACAGGCAGCAGTCCTCCTGCTAGCACCCCTGTCCATCCGCCTGTGTGAGACCTTGCCTGGACTCTGGCTATAGCAAGTGTCTACACTCACACTTGCCATAGTCACTACACTAGCCTGTTTCATGCCACTACCCACCAACAGTTCATTATCTGTGGTCACTGGGGAGGGGGTATGTGTAGGCATTATGAGTGTGTGAAGCGATGTTGTGGACGACAGTGGGATGCCAACTGATGGCATAGATTCAGCCCGTGACATACCCACCTGTGCCTCACTATGATTATCATCATTGTCAGAGTCCACTGAGACACTGACATCAGGTTCCATGCTGGAGGGACCAAGACCCCCATCACCACCTGTGAGGGTAAGACAATATATGTAAATTGATACCTGCACTATAAGGTTGGCTGGTATACATACACACACACACACACACACACACACACACACACACACACACACACACACACACACACACACACACACACTCCTAGTACAGTCTGGCACAGCTGTGACACCTATGGGCCCCTCAGGGTAGACCTTATGTTAGTTCTGCCTGCCACAATCCATCTCTATCACTGCTACTGTCTGGCTCACAACAAAGTGTGACAAATCCTACTGTGTTATGGGCCTAGTAGCAGAATGATAATTGTGGGTAAGACCAAGGCTACTGAAGTGAGCTATACAGTGTCACCAAGTGCATATGCATGTACTGTAAGAGCTGACTTACTGCTATACAGACCACACACACTGACAAGGTGTAACAATATGTGATGATAACTGATGAGGGGACATGACTATACACTATCACTGCAGTACATACACAGTTCAGACTCACAGGGATTAATTTCACAAAACATTGCAGGACAGTCTGCAATACATACAGGACACATGTAAAGTACTAGGTGCATAGCCTCATAAGATGATACCAGGCTATAGGCCCTGATGCCCTCATAAGCTTGGCCCAGACTTCCGCCCATGTCTATGCCAGCACCTAAACAAATGTGCAATGGAATGCATATATGTGACATGTAATGCTGCAGCAATTACCCTGTAAACATGCATCTTACTGAGAGGAACTGGCAGACAACAGACATTGTCTATAGTCCAGCACTAAGACTGCAGTATGGGTAAGATTTTTGTAGTGCCATATCATTTTTGTGCAACAGGAGAATGTCATTTCCCATGTGTTTTAGATGACAGTTATTGTGTCATCCCACTGGCATGATGTGTAGTATTGTGCCATGTGTTGGCAATGCTGATGCCGTATGGGGGAAATATACAGTTATGTCATATGTATGGGCAGTCCTCCTTTTCTGACTTCATTGAACACCAATTAAACTTAGTGTATACATCACTGTAATGATAATTTATTCAGTATCAGTACCTTACACCTTGTTTGCTCTGTGTTACATTTCCATGTCCATTCCTTATTCACATAAGTTTGCACCTTCTGGCAATATTTGTACACAGTAACTGATAATTGCACATGTCTTTGCACATAGTCCGATTCATGCTAAAACACCATTGTACCTTTGACATGTGAACATCTACTGACTTTGTCACTGATGTCCTGTAATTATGCTCATAGGAGTGTAATCTGCTCATTAATCAATAGGGTGCGTGACATCACCTGCAGTTGCTTATTCAACATTGGCATGACAGGATATGTATATGTAAATGAAATTCTTACCTTGCTTACATATTTCTGTTGATGTTAAATGATTGTACATTACTGTGTATGTGTGATCTTACATGCCCATTTTGGGGGACATCAGCAATACATTCTGCCCATGTGGCATTAATTTTCCAGTTGCTTATATGTATTTTGGTTGGCTTAGATAGCAGCCTGTGTGTTGTGCACATGAATTTGTAATGTGTAACCTTAACTTGTTGTCCTGCTTTATCATTGTCATCTTTAATGTGGGTCCAGGTTGTCCACCTCAGTTCCACCTTCATATTTATGTAATATATTTTGGAGATATATTTGCCTTTGTTGCAGTTATTAACTATTGCCATGTATTACATTGTTGATATGGTGAACATATGCCACATGTATAACCATTTTGCAGATGCACAGCATCTGCACACAAGTTGCTGGCTACTGCTTTGCAGTACATCCTTGTTCTTATACTTGTGTGTTAACTAGTGTAAAGTGTTGAAATTCATGTGTAACACCTGATTTTTTTTTAACTATAGTGTTAGATATGTGCACATTTTTTTACATGTAATTGGTGTGCGTATATGTATTTGTATTGACATTGCTTTTTAGTATTCCATTTAGGCCACTGACAGTCATACATATATGCTTACATCTGTGTATTGCATTTAACATGACATATGCATGTCACATATATGCATTCCATTACACATTTGTTTGGGTTTTGTACACATTCATTTATCAGTCATTTTGCTGCCTTGTTGCAGTACTTCTTAGCACTGTGCTTTGTTGTTTGCCTTGCACATGCATGGTCTGAGTTTCAGTTCTGTCCTTTGATGGAGAAATCTAACATTTTTATATCTGCATTTTTTCATTTGTGACATTGCTTGTCTTACACGTAACAGATTAATTTGATATGTGTTTATTTATCCAATGTGTACTGTGATCCTTATGTATTATCCTACAACAGACAACTACCATTGGTTATACACATGCAGGTATGACTGCCACACAGTTTGTAACATGTAGAATGAGAAAGTGCATAAGTAGATGTGTTTTTCTGTATCTCACCATGGCTGGTATGCATCCCCACCCTGTTTGACAACTTTGTAATGCCATGTTGTGCAGTGTGCTGTTTGTGTAACTTACTTGCCTTTACTGTTTTGTTTCCCAACATCTGTCTGTCTTGTGGTGGTGCTACTTGCTCTGTGGGTATCCATGCTGTAACTCGAATATAAGTAACTCTACTCCATACTGATTTCCTAAACAACTGCCTCATTCTGAATATAATGTAATCTAGCATCTATATATTGAATGAATATATTGTAAATAGTTTACTATCTGTCTTTTACTCTCACCTTTCTGGGAATAATTCTCATTACTGCCATCATACAATTTTAGATGCTATTTAACAAAGAACAACAACTTGTCCCTAACTTAAAATGTAATGTATGTTCTCCAACTTTTTCTATTATATAACTGCCTCTCTCTGAATACATCAATATCATGAATGCATACATTGTAAATAATGTACTTTCCACCTTTTATTCACCCCTTTTCTGGGAAAAAAAAATTCTTTACTGCCATCTTACAAATTTTAGTTGCTTTATAACCTTTTTTTAGATGCTTTATAACCACTGTACAACTTGTCTCTAATCTAGTATGTAATGTATGTTCTTCAATTTTTGCTATTATACTTTGCTTAATTTTACTATGTAATTTTATAATTTGCTTATTTTTACTATGTAATATGTAGTTTTTCTCCCCAGGCCTCCACTGAAAATGGGCTCCTTGAGCACAGTGGACCTCCCTGGTCATCAAACTAGAAATAGATAAATAAATAAATAAACAAACAAACAAATAAATAAATAAATAACCTTCTCCTCCTTTTCTTCAATTCTTAAAAAAATGGGACCTATTCTGCAAAATATAATAGAGTAACATGAAGGTGAATCTGGGGGTGGACAACCTGGGTCCACATCAGGGAAAAGCAGGACAAGGTAAGTTGACACACTACAAATGCAGGTGTATAGCAAATAGGGTGCTACAGAAGACAACCCAAAATGCATTTAAGCAAATGGCAAATGTATGTTACATGGGAAGAATGATTTCTGATGTCCACAGAAATGGCCATGTATAAATCATATATACTCAGTAATGTGCAATCATGTAACATCATCAAGCATAGGTAAGAAAGCTAAGAATTTCAAGCACATACACTTATGCTGCCATGCAAAAGTTGAATGAACAACTGCAGTTGTATGTCAATCACCGTGCCCATTACTGAGCAGAGGATACTCCTATGAGCATCATTATAGTACATCAGCAGTAAGTCATTGAATGCTTACATGTCAAAGGTACAATCATGTGTCTGTGGATCTGACTATGTACAAAAAAAGTATGATTAGTTAATGTGCATGACTATTTCTTGAAGTTGTGAACTTATGTGAGTAAGTAATGGATGTGGAAAAGTGATATACAGCCAGGACTGCGTGATGTACTGTTAAGAATAAATTATCTGTAATGCTATGTATACATTAATGCTACATTTGTGTTTGATGCTCTCAGAAAAGAAGGACTGCCCATTGCTATGGCATTCCTGTATATAACCCCATATGACATTGGCATTGCCAGCACATGACACACATCATCACACCATGCCAGTGGGACAGCATGACAACTCTCATCCAAAACACATGGGAAATGACATGCCCTTCTGTTGAACATACATGATATGGCAGTACACATTTCCAAGCCATGCAACAGTGTTAGGGCTGGATTGTGAACAACATATGCAGTCTGTCATTTGCCCTCAGTAAAGCACATTTACTTAGTACATCTTGTAGCACTTGCTGCCTGATACCTGCCACAATGAATGAACAGCTGAATGTTGGATGAAAGTGTAATATGTTAACATGTTTCATGGACACATTGAAACATAATTAAATATCAAATGACGATAATACATAAGCATGTCAGCTACATGGTATGTATGCACAAGAGTGCATATACTGTCCACTTAATTACATGGCATTCCGAATGTTGGCAACATAACACAACTGGAGCCTACAGACAATATTTATGGACCAGAGGGACCAGGATGATGTGGCTGAGCTTCACAAATGGCCTCATGGGCAATCTCCCTGAATGAGTCACACATAGCCTATGCCATATCTTGGAAGAATGTCCTCAAGATATCCCTCATCTGTGTTCAAAACACATCAGTCAAAACCTCCTGGATATCCTCCCAATAACTAAGACTGAAGAGGTAGCATACATCAAACTTCTTATGTATAATACAGTTTAGTTTTAAATGATGCAAACATTACAATGCAGCAGAATTATAATCAACAAAGTTGCTACTAGTGAATGGATCCTAATGCATATAACACACTCCCTATGTCACTTTATCCATAGCTATGGGTATGACCAATAACAGAACATGTCAGGGAGAATGTATCCATCATCAATGTGTGCAGGTCAGTCAAGGCCATGCAGTGGCATGCATAACACAGCTTACCATTGGGAATCAGGACATTACCTGAACATTTGAATACTGGCCAGCATGAAGCATGTCAAGCATACCCAAAGCAAGCACATTTAACATATCCTGACATTTGTATGGAAACACACCTGACACTGCCTCATGCCACATTAACGTAACTGAACTTTGACAAAAAAAAGCTTGAAAATGTCAATATAACATTACTATTGTGACCCACACCACTTAATAATGTTGTCTACCTCTATAAACTGTTTATCTGAATATATAACAGTAGTTCATTGTTCACTTTTTTTTTTTGCATGTTTTCCCCTGAGCGGTTGTAAATGTGAGTTTCAGCTGAAATCCCCCCCCCCCCAATTCTCACTTCATAGTGCAAAGGAATTATCATATACCACATTCCACACAACAATTACTAGGGAACAGGTCTTCACAGTACTTTCCAGTTCAAAATATACTGCATTGATTGGCCCCATTAACATCCCAGGATACTTACTAAATACCGTGAAACATAACCTCACTGGTCTACTTGAATCACTTTTCAAGTGAAGACTATAATCAGGTTTTGTGCTCATATAATGGAAGGTTGGCTACAGTCATTCCACTGCACAAATGAGGTCCAACCACTGATCAGGGTAAATACAGGTCCATAAGCCTGACCAGCCTCATATGTAAGTTTATGGAAAGAATCATCATAGACATGATAAATGAGGACATGGGCAACATGCAAACTCTAGCCCTATCACACTTTAGCTTTGTTAAAGGAAGATCATGCCTATTAAATCTGGTGGACTTCTTTAAGAAGGTCACCAAAACAATGAATGCGAGAAAGACTGTACAAACCTCAACCTGGCCAAGGCTTTTGATACACTACACCATTCAGCCATTATAGACAAACTCAGTAAATTAAGTACAGATCCTTTTATCCCCACTGGATAGTGAATGGCTCACTGATATCATGGTGCCTGGGCAACTTTTTTGGGCTAGGCTTGTAAAGGCTCCAGGGCCATTAGCCTTGTACACACCTATGAACTTATGAACCTATGATATGACCCAGAAGGTTAAAATATGTGAGGCCACTTCCACCAACAGGTCAGTTACTAGTAGAGTCCCCTATGGCTCACTACTGGTGCCACTGCTTTTTGACATCTATTTCACTGTAGTGGAAACAAACAGTGAAGGTTTAAGGTTGACTAACTTTGGAGATGACTGCAAGCTGGAGGTTATCACTGATTCCCATGCAGCACAAGCATTCTTAAAGCCATGTTGTATCAATCAATTGTAAGAATTGCATAATTCTATCATTGGGAAAGCCAAACATCACAGATAATTAACATGTTAACAATATGACCCCACCAGTCACTCCAGTGGCTATGAGTCTGTCTATACATGTAGTCAGTAGCCATATCTTCAACTACCAAGTTGCCAGAGTGGTGGGGAAATCTTTTTGTGCTGCACAGGATATAAGTAAGGGCATGACAGCTAGGTCCAAAGAGATTATTATCTCACTGTAGTCTGCCCTCATCACAACAATCTTAGAGTACAATGCTCCCTTCAGTAAGGCCCTGACTAGGCATATGCAGAAACTACAACTACCTCCAAGTTTAAATAAACAAGGAATACAAAGTGTGACAAACTAGCTGTATGCAAAGGGCTTTAAAAATGTTTCCCTCTACTCAATCTAATATACATTTCTGTGGGGTGATGTTAAGGTTAGCTTAAATGGCATCCACAAATACCACAATTAAGAATCTTCTGCATAGTCATAATTCAAACAGTACTAGAAATACAAGGTCTAAGGGCCAAAGCTTTGTCTGTGACTTAGAACATGCTGGAGAGACATATGTGTCCCACATACTGCACCTCCTATGAACAGGCTTCAAATCCACGTGAATCTGATTTTGTCTATTACACAATTTAAGCACAAACTGCAGCAATGGATGGGCATTTGTAAATTTACATCAAGACTTTCACCCATGACCATTATTTACAGTAGCACCTTATAAATGCCTGCCCCTCAGTGTCCTATTTGTATACAAGATGTCATTATTCTTTCACAAAAACCTGCCTAGGTTTAGAAAGGCCCACCTGGCTCATTACAGTAGTAAAAATCTATGAATGTAGAAATCTCTAAATTGTAGTGTCTGCATGTAATGATTCATATGAACAGCCACCGAGTGTCATTGTTAAAATAAGGAGAAAGTGAAATGACAATATTGTGGAAACTAGCCAAGACATATGGCAAACATCTGACCCAGGCAGCATGATAATTGGCTGAACACTCGTCAATATAATAAAACAAAGATAACAAGTATTTCATATGTTCATTCACTACATCCTATGGCATATGGGAATCTAATATATGTTGTGCTAAAAGTATTAAATGTGTACAATTGTATGCATTACCTACCTGCGATAAGCATCATTCAGTAGCCTGCAAAATGAAAATACCCTGATGATGCTTGCTGATTATGAAATGTTGCAAAGAAATGTCTATCGGCAAAAGTGTCAGCAAACCTAGGATACAAGTGTGTTGTAACAATAACACCCAAGGTGTTGCAGGCAGATGCAGTATCGATATTGAACTGAAGGGCTTGCTGATTATGAAATGCTATAAAGAAACTTATACCTGCAGAAGCTTTAGCAAATGTAGGAAACAAATGCATTACAACAAAAAAGATACAATACTAATGTTGACCTGAAGGGCATGCACAGAGTCTGCAAAGAACACTACAAACGCTGACACAACAAAACCTATTCAGTCAGTGACCAAGCTAGACTATGCCCAACAAACCAATCAGTAGAAAACTTAGCCACACACAGAAGCATGCTAAACCACACATAATAAGCAACACTAAAAACACAAACAACTGTATGTAAAATGTGTGAAAGATGTATCAGCCCATATTTGTGTTGTGAAGTACATTTCAAAAACTGTGCTGAAAAAATGGCTTAATGTTACATGGTATTGCTACATTTTTGGATTTAATCACAGTTTTAAACACAACTATACAGTGATTAGGTCATTCACCTTACTGATGCATGATGGGTATTTGTGTATTCTAAGCAACATACATGTTAATATGAAAAAATAAATATCTGTAACAAGAATCACATGCATCCAATTTTATAAAACAGAATAATTAATCAACATACCTCTCTCCCTCCATTGTTACTCAAGCCTGTACATCCGCTCAATGCAGAGATCATGATTTGTGGTCCTGTCTTCATTGCCCAAAATAAGAAAACAGCAACTATGAATGATGTATTCATGAATTAAAAGTGATTTGCATTTCACAACATGTTTTTTAGAAAATTTACTTCTGAAGAATGTTACATAATCACCATCTACATTGTACAAAGTTATATACAGTTTTTAAATCTTTGAAGACAGAATGGAGAACATGAGATTCAAAGTTGCAACTGCTATGTACATTCAAATTCTAATCTTAATACCTACCTGCCTAGTGAATCCATCTTGATTAAAAGCATGTGTTTTGAATGCAGTGAAAAGATTTGTGGGGTAATTCAATAAACGTGACATGGAGCGATTCTACATTTAGAAATAGAATAGTGTAGTGGCCCGAACTTGAGTGATCCAGGAAAGAGGGCTGGGGGCATGCAAGGGTGACACTGTGAGGACATGGAGATGTCTACGGAATGAAAATCACATCATCTGCTGGTGAAAACCATGAACATTAGGTGATTTCCAGATTCAGTAAGCAGAAAGACATCTGTGTAGGTTCCATGTCTGAAGAAAAAAATGTACGCAGTTATAAACCATGTCCCAGACTATAAATTTTAAACAGAGACTGTAACAGCCCAAATTAAAGGTTGTATATGTCACAGTAGTCATGCAAATGGCCAAATATATAGCCATTGAGTCAAAAAAGTAATGCAAAGTCTTTTTTTTAATACATATGACAAGTTTAAGTGGCTCGCAGTGACACCCAAACATGCTATTTATAAATAAAAGTGTAAAATATGAAATATAAATGTAAGCAAAGTTATAACATTACAATGGCCAGCATGCAGTCATATAATGGCAGGTTATAGTTGTAGCTAAGGAGATAGGCCCTGATGTAGTGCTGTATCTAGGATATATGCAATTAGGTGTATATAAATATAAAGGAGATAGGCCCTGATGTAGTGCTGTATCTAGGATATATGCAATTAGGTGTATATAAATGAGCCAGGGATATTGAATAGCAAAAAGTATTAACCATGGTAGGGCTAGAACTGTGTTGGTGTAGGCAAAACAGATAGTTAACATTAAAAGGGGGTGTGTCACGGCATGTGGAAGTGGATTAGAGCTTAGCTGTGCCTATATGAACAGCTAAGCAGGGGTATGTGTCTTAGGCTGCTAAGCTATACTTAACACTGCAGCGCGTGTTTTAGTTGGTTAAAGAAAAGCTAAGCATGTTTGTGTACAGGGGAGGGTCTAAACTGCTGAACAATGTTTATACTGGTGCTGGAGGTTTGTGTGGAGCACAGCGGGTCTTAGCAGTGGAAGAGTGTGGAAGCCCCCCAAACAAACAATACAACAAAATAACCATGAGCAAGCCAAGCAAGTATAACAGACTGATATGCCCTGTTCCACTGACTCTGGTCCATTCACACCCCTCAATGATATAACTGGCAGGTGGAATATATCATAGTCAGCCAATCACACAGGCTACATCTACAGCACACCACTATAAAGTATGCATACACCCTTCAATCTGATTTTTCCCACATACACCGCACCATTGGAGTACACACATGAGATTTTTAACTGACAAAATGATAGGAGCTGCTGCTGCTCTGCTACATTTGTATGCACTACAGGCTGAGGCCAGTGATGGTGATGATCCTGACAATAGACCTAGACTGAGGAGCAGAAGAATGTTCAGGTCCAGTTTAACTTTCATGAGCTACATGAGCTGGAGATAGTAGAGCACTATAGGGTAGACAGGGACATACTACAGGAACTCAATGAGCCATGCTGCCCTCACCTCACACCCAGAGCCAACAGAGGGGAACCCATCCCAGTGGAAATAAAGGTATATGTAGCCTTAAGAATACTAACTACATGTACTTTCCAAAGACCTACTGGGGACATCAAGGGGATCTCACAGGCATCTGCATCTAGGTACTCCACCATTTCCTGTATGTCATGCTAACACATGCCAGTAAGCACATTTATTTCCCCAGCACCTCTGAGAAGATGACCAACGATATGCATATCTTCCACTGTGTAGCACACTACCTAGAGGTACTGGGTGCCATAGACTACACTCAGATCCACATCAAAGCACCACCCAGTGAGAAGGTTTGTGTCTACATCAACCACAAGGGGTATCACTCTAGCAACTGCCAGGTTGTGTGCAATGCCCAAGGCATTATCATCAATGTGTGTGCTGGCAGCCCTTGCAATTATCACGTCTCCCACATCTGGCACACATCACAGCTGTACCAGGCATTTGCCAGGGGGGGAAATCCCATATGGCCATCTAGTGGGGTATGCTGGTTATGCACTGGAACCGTGGATGATGACACCCATCAGAAATACACACACACCAACTGACGAACGCCATAATGAGGCACTCACACAAACTAGGAACATCGTAGAGCATGTGTTTGGGCTGCACAAGTCATGGTTCTGATGCCTTGACATATCTGGTGTAGCCCTGCAGTACTCTTTAGCCATATGTGCACACATGTTCATAGTATCTGCCATGCTACACAATATGATTCTGCGGAAACAGCTGTGGCGGGAACATCACAGGGAAAGGAGACATGGTCCCCCACCATTGCCAATGTCCTCACAAGCACAGGGTGACTCGGAGGAGGAACCCCCTGAGACTGTCCCTGTAGGCAGATGCAAACATGCCCAGTATGCGCTGGCCTTGGCAAAGAAGCAATGCATAGCACATACACTGACAACCTAGGGACCAAGGGACTGACACCTCACTCCGACTCACATGCACACAGTAAAAGTGATGCCAGCCACATCACACTACCTGTACCTTGCCATGTATATTCCGTGTACTGTGTGCATCTGACAGAGTCAGCTCTGAAGCACTGTCCTCTCAAATGTATACAAGGGAATGCAGTGGGCTACTGGGGTAGCAGCAGACAACGGACAGATATGTGGGACAACAGGAACTCTCTGACAAATACTGGCTGCCCCAAAATATGCAGTAGGCGCCAAGCCAGCAAAACCCATTACACTATGTGAGGGACAAACAGTGTGGTCATAGGACAGATGCATGGATGTTAATATTGGAGTCCCATACATACCTCTCAACCTCGTAGAGCAAGAACTCTGTACAAAGCCATAAAGAAATGTGGGGCAAAGGCCCCAAAACAGCAACAATTGTTCAATATTGCTCTTACATGCATAAAAAAGTGATAGAATAGCAGATTTTGCAGTAGCATGAATTCTCTGAAAGGTAAGAAGTCTGAAACTCAAATATCTGTCATTACTTTCTAACTTTAGTCTTTAATGATTTGCCAGTAATTTTCCAGGCAACCACAATGTTATGAAAACTGGAACCAAAATGTGCTGCAAACATCTGGACATTCTGCGAAAATCTGAGCAGTTGAGAGGTCTGGTCCCCTACCCCTGACACTCCCGTGTTTCCATAAAACTGCAGTAACAGTTATGTTTGTAAGGTAGCAGCAGCAGACCACACATTCCCAGGACTGTCCCAATCAACTTGCTAACATGTTCCATTTCCACAATATGCAGGGGGTCAATGTACTATGTATTTAAGTGGTTAATAGTGTCAGGAAGTAAACAGCACTGCCTAGTGGCTGTTGTGGTTCACTGGGCTAAGTGCACTTCTGTGGATGACATGATCCATGGTTTGAGACTGACTGTGTCTACGATTTTGCAGCTACACCTACAGTAGAGGTTCTACAGGATGTTCAGAAGTCAATATTTGTTACTGCACAAAAGCTGAACAATGGAGAGACAGGGAGCCACAGATATGGACAGTACACAGCTCTGAATAACCTAGACAGTGCCTAGTAGAACAGCAGATTGTGACAAGTCACTCTAATGCCAGGATGCGAAGGCTGCCACATAACTGTGTCATTACTGACAACAAGTCAGTGGGCACCATCTATACCCCACGGATATCAGGGTTTCTCAGAATGTCCACACGTATGTTTGGTTTGTCATAACATTGCATTTGTCTGGCAAACTATTGGCAAAACAATACAGGTTGATGTGAAAACATCAGTGATAAATGGTTGAGATGCAGACTTCATACCCATAAGAAAATGCAAGCCAATACAAAACCAGTCAACCAACTGTCTACATTTGGAAGAGAAATATTAAGATGCTGTCCCCACATCTGGACCTGTGTCCGACTGTGATATATGGCCTTGTCAAGATGTCTGGCTGTAAGAGTTTGAGAGGTATGGCCAAGATATAGCCTTAGAAGAACAGTGCAACACAAATGTCTGAGGACCAGAGCAGATGCATGGGGTACAATGCTGGCCAACCTGCTAAACAGATACAGTCAGAGGTGTGCAGTCTGTAAACCTGTGTTTGATGTTACGACTTCTCCTCCAGTCACACCATAACTACAACAAAATAACAGCAGCACCTGTGGATAAAGGCTGTGACTGGAGCAGAGCAGGGCAAAGGGCCACATATAAGGGCAAGGAGGAACCACTAGCCAAACAAATGTAGAATATGCAGAGTAGAACACTTTGTGCAGTAGCATGGGCTCCCTGCAGTGTATGGAGTCAGTAGACAAATGTCTGTCAGTGGTTCCTTACATTATTTTATACAGATCTACCACTGACATACCAGAACATTACAGTGCTGTGCAAACTGTACCTCACATATTATGCAAATCTCTGCTCAATTCAATACAGTCTGTACCCACCCTAGATATGAATCATTAAATAAGGATAGCACACAGCCAGAAGATCCCTCAGTCAGTATATCAGTGATGTGCTGGACTGTTTACAGAGGTTCATCAGCCAACTGGCTGTAGCACACAAAATCCTGAACTGGAGTACAGGTAGATCTGGCCTGGAGTCCCACTCACACTATTGATAGTCATACTGGGCATGCTCCTACATTTAGCCACTTTCAGCCCATGTCTGAACTCACATCTGACTATAGAATTGGTGTGTACCTATATCCCTTCTGCATACAGACACATATGTACACTTTAACTGTCTATCTGCACCCCATCAGACATGTTTACCCACATGTCTCATCTTCACGAACATGGGAGCACAATGTTCAACACCGGAAGTATACCCCTCACTGGTGAGATCAGATCACAAACTAATCTCGCTGGAGGTCCTCATCCCACCCCCACCTGAAATAAAAAAGACCACAGTAAAGAACTTCTCGAAAGCCGACTTCACACTTCTAAAGACTAGTGTGGTCTCCTTTAAGGCCCCGAGCATGGAAAACAGTACTCAAGCCGCTGAATCACTTACAAATGCCTTCTACCAGCACCTGCAGGACTGCATGGATAAGGCAATCCCAAGCAAAACAAAGACTCTTTGTACCAAAGGCAAGCGTCCAGTCTGGTGGACCCCAGCCATAAACAAACTCTACAACAAAAGGAGGAAGCTACTACAAGATAGAGCAAAATCCTTAAAAGGTAAGACACCCTTGATCACTATAAGTAAAAAACTAAGAGCTCTCATAAAATCATCCAAAGCAAATTTTGAGAGAAAAATAGCTAAAGACTCAAAAGACAATCATAAGGCCTTCTTTAGCTATGTTAGAAACCTGGGAGGAACCTCCCAGATATGCTCAGAACTAGTTCAAAATGATGTGAAGATTACTGATCCTACAGACATTGCCAACATACTGGCTGACAGGTTCAGTGCAAACTTCTCCCCCTCCCCCAAAAGGAGAGATATCTATACCAAGCGATTGCAGCCCCCAAACATCTCCAACGCCCAAGTGAGAACTGCTCTCCAAAGCAAAAACACAGCATCCATGGGACCTGATGGTGTCCCCGGCTGTGTGCTCCACGAACTCAACGAGGAATTAAACCCACAGCTAGGACAGCTGTTTAATCATAGTCTTACCTCTGGATACGCACCCAGGAGTGGCTCTGCAACTGTGGTCCCACTTCACAAAGGCGGTGCCTCCACCGACCCTGGAAATTACCGCCCATTAGCTTGACAAGCCTTATCTGCAAAGCCATGGAGAGGATCATAATGGACCTCATAAATAAAGACATAGGGAATTTGCAGACTTTGGATCCATCCCAGTTTGGCTTTGTCAAAGGCAGATCATGCCTTCTAAACTTGGTTGACTTTTTCAAACAGTCACCAAAGCCATTGATGAGGAAAGGCAGTCCATACAGCCTACCTCGATCTGGCGAAGGCCTTCGATACAATACCCCACTCGGGTATCATTGAAAAACTCATCAGCTTAAATGTTAACCCATACATCACAAGATGGGTTGCAAACTGGCTGAGTGACAGAACCCACAGGGTCAGAGTTGCTGGCGCCATGTCAGACTCAAAGCCTGTCACAAGTGGTGTACCACAGGGCTCAGTCCTGGGCCCACTCTTGTTTGGCATCTACTTTTCCAGTACAAGCAAACACAGGAGGGTTATGGCTGACAAAGCTTGCAGATGACTGCAAACTGGGCCATAGTAGAAAACACATCTGACACAGATATCCTTCAGAAGGGTCTCACAGAAACGGATAACTGGTGCCAGAGCCATGGCCTAAAGTTAAATGCCAAAAAATGCATAGTCATACCCTTCGGGAAAAACAAGGTTACCCCTAGCTACCAAATAGGTGGCAATCCACTGAGCATAGAAGAAGTTATCAGGGACCTGGGGACCCAGGTTGATAGTAGTCTGTCATTCGACACCCATGTAGCTAAAGTAGTTAGGAAGACCTTCTACATTGCCCACCTTATCATGAAGGGATTCTCATCTAGATCAAGGGAGGTCATAGTCTCCCTATACTCATCACTCATCAGACCAATGATTGAGTACAATGCCCCATTCGGAATGTATCTGACCCGACACTTGCAGCAGCTGGAGAGGCCACAAAAGTTCCTCACCAAAAGGATAAAGGGTCTCAAACATCTGTCCTATGCTGCCCGACTGAAAGAACTCCAGCTCTATTCAGTCGCACCGCTTGCTCAGAGGTGACCTTTGCCTAACATACAAGGCCATGTCAAACCCAGATTTGATGAATATGCTTCACCTCAAAAAATCTAGATCCGTCAGAGCCACAAGGGCGGTAGACTTAAACCTCGACACGGCTATTAATAGGACGCGCTGGAGGGATAGATTCATCACCCAAAGACTCCCTATGCTGTGGAATAAAATCCCGGTATATGTGAGGCAGAGCACCTCGCTGGCCTTGTTCAAGAGAAATCTTGACCAATGGATGGGAGATCGCAGATATACCCCAGGGATTACCTCAGTGTCACTGCTCAACAGAGGCACAGCAAAATAATGGGTATAGTTCCCCATACTAAAGGGGTGGCGTAAGCCACAAAACTATGGGCTAGGCTTGTAAATGCCCTTGGGCAGATAGCCTAGTATGAACCTATGAACCTATGAACCTATGAACCTATCTATCCATATGTGGTACATACAAGATTTATCTGGACCTGTTGAGTGTGATATACATACAGAAATATAGGTAACATTTACAAATATATCATTTAGAGAGAGGCAGAGACAGGGAGAGAGAGACAGAGACATTGAGAGAAACAGTGAGAGAGAGAGAGAGAGAGAGAGAAACCATGAAAAGCATAGAGTGATGTACTGCAGCAGCCACACATACACCAATTTTAACCAGTGGCCTGTGCAAATACTATGATGAGGCCCATTGTGAAATAGTAGGTATGGAGGGATGGTAATTTCACATCTGTCACCGTGTGTGTGTGTTTCCGTATGTATTACACGTACAGCAGAATACACACACCCAACAGGCCTATGTCTGTGACTACTGTCCTCCACAACAGTGGTCTGCCTGTTTACATCTACTGATGTCATCCACCCAATAGCACTTCCAGACACTCTTTACAAGTGTAAGTCCTGTGGTGCATGTGATAAGTACATATTAATGTAGAATACAGTGTCAAATAGATAGTGGTTCAATTCCCAACAGTGGCGATTAAGTGTGTTTATGTATTCCTGTGGCTGGGTGTGCAATGTCAATACATTCTGAGGCCTGTTAACCCACCATTGCCCTACTTTACAGGGTCTGCTGATGTCATCCACCTTAGAAATAACATTGGACACTCTCAATGTGTATAAGCTCTGTGGAGGATGTGATAAGTGCTTTGCACTCTAGTACATGCAGCTAGAGAGACTGGGGTTCTAACCTCACTGCTGCCAGCTGTGTGTGTGCTGGCTATACCATTTTGAGGCCTGTTCCACCCTGTTGACTCCTCCCATTGCATTACTTTACAGGGACTGCTGATGTAATCCACCTTAGATGCACCATTTGTTGTTGTCACTCCATGTAATCATAACAGGACAATCTCCACTATACCCCTCCCCCACCATTACAGTACAACACATATCCACCTACACATATTCACCCTCCTATCTGATTTAATCCCTGCTCTACCACATACCCACAAACTCACAACTATCACCTCCCCCTCCATCTCACAGCACACACTAACCATACACTGTTAGTCCCACTCTAGCAACCTCAACACACTAATAAAGCATGCAATGTTACATTCACTAAAACACACATCATTACATCCTCTAAAACAAACACTATTTACTAACTTATCTCTTCCCACAGCCAACCTATTCACACTAGCCCTTCTTTATCATTTAACTAACTTCTACAACCCTATCTACTCTGAACACCTCACCAACTACATCACCAACTCTCCACCATAACCCACTACTCCAACTCCCAAATTTCACCCAACCTCTACAGCAACACAGAAAAAGACTACCTCCCACTTAAATACTATCAAACCAGACACAAAAACGAACCACTATTTAGAAACTACAAACAACTAAGCAAACTTATAACAACTTTATTTCATATATTATCAAAACTAAAACTCAGTGGTGACATCCACCCCAACCCTGGCCCCAAGACTACCAATAAACAAACTACCACTTACACCTCAATCAACTCCACCATATCCCCTTCACCCTGACAACATTCCCTGCTGTTCCTTAATATCAATTTAAGAAGTATACTAAACAAAATCCATGACCACCATGCACTAATTGAGTTACATTCCCCTGACATCACCATTTTGACTGAAACATGGCTCAAGCCACATGTCAAAAACAATTAAATACTTCCCCCAGGGTTCAACATATATATAGACTCGACCATCAAAATAAATGTGGAGGAGGTGTAGCAATAATGTTTAAACAAAATCTAGCCCTAGAAGTTATCAACACCACACTTCCTACATCTAACAATGCAGAATTACTCATCACCAAACTGAATATCAACAAGAACAAAACACTTATCATAGTGGCTATCTATGTCCCTCCAGGAGATAACACTAGCACAGTTGAAGACATACTTCACTGGCTATCCACAACCTTCCACCAAGAAACCATAATTATGGGTGACCTCAATACTGACTGGTCCACTTATAATTCCAGTAATCCATCCAATTTCGTAAACCTATATGGTTTCTCCCAACTCGTACAAAACCCCATAAAAATAGACAAAACCTCCAACAGACAATCCATTCTGGATTGAACTCTCACAAATAAAAATAACACATCCCTTCTAGCCGGATGCCTCCCCAGTACCATAAGTGACCACCTACCCACATAGCTAATCAGAAACAATCTTAGTCCACCTAGACAAGTAGTCTATAGGCTAATCCACAACAAGAAAAAATGTAATACCCGCATTTTCAACTCCCTCTTCCAACAAATTGACCGGTCCCCCCTCAAAACACTACCACTAGATGACGTTGTTCAACACTTTAACACCACCTTCCTCAACATCCTAAACAGCCTGGCCCCCTGCAGAATAGCTAGAATAAAACATCACCACCCACACTGCCTTAGAAACAACACCAAAAACCTAGTAAAAGAAAGGGACAAGGCATGGGAACACTGGCTAACTAACAAAGGCAATGACAGCCTTCTGCTTTTCAAACAACTTAGGAATAAAGCCAAATCCCAGATAAAAGCTGACAAAAAAGTCTACTACATCAGTGCACAGCAAAGAAACAAAAAACAACCCTAAAAAATTCTGGGCAACTATAAACAAACTCCTGCAACCTGGAAGTATGTCCATCCTCAATCCTACCCCCCCCCCCCATCAAATGATAACATTGCAACACAATTCAGTTCCTTTTTTCATAAACACAATTCACTCACTTATTGACTATGACCAAAACATCACTACTACTATCTCTGTAGCCAACAATGAGGGTGTAAACTCCTTCTCCTTTAACCCCACCCCAACCCATACCAATAAAAAACTACTCAGTAAGCTCAAGCCCACCAGCCTAACTGATGACAACCTCCCATCAGAATTCCTCAAAGCTGCCTCTGAAGTCATAGCCTGGAACATTTCTATCCTCATCAACTGCTCTATATCTGAGAACTATGTCCCACTAATCTGGAAAGACTCCTATATCACAACACTGCATAAAGGTGGCAACTCTACCGAGTTTACTAATTACTGACTCATTGCCATTCTTTCACCTCTCTCCAAAATACTAGAAAAATGTATTCACTCCCACCTTCTAAACTACCTTCTTTCCAATAACCTCCTTTCAAACACACGACATGGTTTTCCCTCCTACCACAGCAACACAACCACTCTCCGCAGTTTTACTAACACAATAAATAAACACAGAAATCAGAATAGATATGTCTCATCCATCTTTCTAGATCTCTCAAAGGCATTCGACACAGTTTCACACCAAAAACTGCTGTCAGAACTGGCCACATTACATTTCAGTCATTCTTTCCTAGCTTGTTTCCACAGCTATCTAACCAAATGCCAGCAGGCTGTTAGATGGCAACAGGAACTATCATATTTGCTCCCTGTTAACATAGGAGTTCCATAAGGCTCGATATTAGACCCCTTACTTTTTACTATCTTCACAAATCAACTCCAAAAATCCACATCTCTCGCCTCTGTCATCCAATATGCAGATGACTCTACCCTGATATGCTCCACCCCCTCACTGACATAACTACAGACTATAACACAACAATCCTTCCTAGAAGTAGAATCCTGGCTAACTAACACTAACCTCATACTGAACCTAAACAAGACCAAACCCATGCTCCTTCTCCCTACCAAAACACTCAATCCCTCAGCCACTTTTCAAATCCACTCCTCCAACAACACAGTTATAAACACCAGCTCACATACCAAATTACTAGGTGTCACAATTGATAGCAAATTAAAATTCGACCTACACCTCTCTTAAACCATTAAGAAAACACACATCAAACTAGGCTCTCTTTACCAAATTAATCCTTTCCTAACTAGCCATTCTAGACTAAGCATCACCAGGACTCATCTCTTATCTTCTCTTCTCTATGCTTCTCCTATCTGTACAAACCTTAACAAAACTGACCTTACCAAACTTGAATCAGCCTACAATAAAATAGCCAAGTTCACCACTAGCTCCCCATATAGGTCCCACTACTGCTCTGCCCTACAACAAATAAATTGGCTAGAATTCCCACAACTAACCTATACCCAACTTGTCTTTACTCACCAACTAATATACCAGACAAAAAGAACCCCAGCCCTACAACAATTACTTCCACCATATACCAACACTTGGCAACTCCGATCCTCACACAAAACACTCCTCCAAGTATCTAAAAGCAACAACAAAGCCGGGGACGCCCTCTACTCCCACCACATTTTTAAACTTTGGAACTCAATCCCTCAACACATCCTAAATGCTGCAAACCTACACCAGTTCAAAACTCTGCTGAAAGACCACCTCACTAACAACTGGCTCTGCTCCTGCACCAAGCCAGGCTAATACCACATAAGCCCACATGACATTTCATCCCCTAAATTTTATAGTTTCCATGTATACCCCACTCCCACTTGTTAACACCACCTATCAGCTACCTACAATAAGAGTATAATTTGATAATTTATTTTTATTGTAAGGGTATACCTATGTACTTGTATTAAAGTATACTCAAATTATGAACTAAAGATGGACCCCTGCCCTCAAAAAAAAAAAAAAAAAAAATATATATATATATATATATATATATATATATATATATATATGTATCGATCTACTATATTTGGTCGAATTTCATTTGGTTGAAAATGATTTCAGGCAGCTCACTTCACTGAAACCTCATTTGGCTGAAAGAACATTTGTTCAAATTACATTTGGTCGAAAATGGTATAAAGCCCCTGCCCCCCTGCAGTGCGACCCTGGAGTGAGAATATAAAGTTAGGGGGGTGTGGAGGGCACAGCCCCCCACATAATTGCAGTTTATGCACTATTATAAACATGTTTATCCATTAAAAATACATTGACACATGTAACATAAGTAAAAATGTGTTGCAAAATGTGGGGGGCTACACCCCCCACCCCCCCAACTTCATATTCTCACTCCAGGGTAACACTGCAGTGGGGCAGGGGCTTTATACCATTTTCGACCATATGTAATTCAAACAAATGTGCTTTCAGTCAAATGAGGTTTCAGTGAAGTAGGCTGCCTCAAATCATTTTCGACCAAATGGAAGCAACCTATTCAGGACCTACAGATGTCATCCACCTTAGATGTAGATTTAGACATTTGCAAATACAATAGCACTCTGGTGCATGCAATACATATGGCTGACTAAAGTGTACATAAGTACATAGATAGGTGCTGTAATCTAAAAACTGGCAACTCTCTGTGCATGTGTGGTGGAATGCATGTCCCCCTGCTGCAGTGTGTGTGACACAGTTATACTATTTTAAGGGGACCTGTGTACACCCAGTGATAATCCTTACAGCACCTGCAGATGTCATCCACCTGAATTGTAGTGGCAGACAGTGCAAAACTGCATAAACTCTGTGGTTAATGCTCTATGTATATAGCGTTATTGTATGTAAAACTAGGCAGGTAGGGGTTCTACTATCAACAAGGGAAGTTCATGAGTGTGTGTGTATGTGTGTGTGTGTGTGTGTGTGTGTGTGTGTGTGTGTGTGTGTGTGTGTGTGTGTGTGTGTGTATGTATATCCCCTTGCAACAGTGTGACTGTGTTAGGGCCACATACATACCTCTCGACACCTTAGAGAAATACATCTGGATAAAGCTGTACAGAAAACTGGAACAAAGCCCAAATATTAGGGTCAATCTTTAAATATTGTTGTGACAAACATAGAAAGCAGATAGCATAACAGGCTGTGCATTCACATGCATTTTCTGAAGGGTATGAAGTCTGACAGGAAAGTATCTGTTAGTATTGTGTAACATCAGTTTTTTTATCATTTCTCACTGATTTGCCAGAAAACCACAATGTTATGACAAACAGAATAAAAATATGTGGCAAACATCAGGACATTCTGCAGAAATTTGTAAAGGTGAGAGGTATGGCCACCACCTTTCCCACCCTGCAGGTTGCAGTCCATGTTTGACTGGGTTTGACCTGTGACAATGACTCAAACAATATAGAGGTCCCCAGAGTGTAGGACAACAAGCATTTCCTAACGTTGCCTACTAGTTGCATAAAGCAGTTATTTCGCATCAGAAGCACCTTAATGTTATGACAAATAGCATAACCTAAGGTAATGTGAGAAAAGAAGCTGTCATATTGGCAAACTAAGGGAAGTCCTGTCTGTTGCACTTGCCGTGGATATGGTATGTCCTAACAACTGTCATGATAGTAGAAGATGTATCCCACCTTACCACATTTGATAAGGGGGCAACCCTATGCTGTGTTGTCTATGTGTGTGCAATATGTAGACATGTGCAGGCACTGTGAGTAGCTGTCGCCCCCAATGACCCACATGTATCTAGGCATGAATGCTAACTGCCACCACCCACATATGTAGGTAACACCTAAGGCTGTGGCAACTGTAAGTAGTGTACCATCTGTCATTGACCCACAAACTGATGTTAAAGTACTGCAGTGGGGTCATACAGCAGGTATGGAATGGTGCCAAGGTCCTGGCCTCAAGCTGAATGCAGAAAACAGTACCAGCATACCATACAGCAAGGACATGGCCCCACTATGTCCAACATCAATGGCAAACCCACAAACACACAAACTGCATTGACAGACCTATCTACTCAGGTTGATAGCACTGTTGCATTCAGCCATCAAGTAGTGGCAGTAGTCAGAAAAAGCTAAGACATGGTTCACCACATAGATAAAGGGACTGCATCCAGACAAAAGGTGGACATTACCTCTGTATAGTCCTCAGTCAGTACAACAATACATTATCATCATGGCTGGTCTGGCATGTACCTATACAGACATCTGCACCAACTGGAAATACTATGTCAACACCCACAAAGGTTATCCATGGCCTTCAACACCTGTTCTATGCAGACACCCTTAAATCAGTAGTGGCCCACTTGGTATCAGACAGGTTGTCCACAGGTGGGCTGTGGCATGCCTGGATGGTAATACTGTGCTCAGTCCTTCAACAGCTGCCCCATATATGTGAGTCTTACTATGTGCACATTACCAGTACAACAGGCCTGAATCACATATGCAACGGCAAATAAACCTGCTAGAGAGACAGGTTTGTTTCCAGAGGCTGCCCTGTCTTAGGAATGTACTTCCCATACATGCCAAACAGAGTATGATGCATACCCTTATCAAGTGCATCTGTGATTAGTGGATGGGAAAACAAAACTCTGTCCCAGGGTCCAACCTGTCTCCATCACTGCCTGGAGCAGTAGGTGCTGGCCAATGATTCTGTTGGCAATAAAGTAATGACTAAGCTTGTAAGGGACCTAAGGCCGATACTCTAGTAACTCTTGTTTTTTTTTTGCTACTTGTTCTCTAAATTGATCGAGTGCATCTTCTCTGCTGCATTTGTTACTGCTGTTTTTAGCCTGTTTAAATTTTAAGTGTTATTCTAAGCCTCTTAGTTTCGGTTTAAGCACTTGGGCTTTAGGGCTACCCCTTAGTGCTCCCTGGCCTCTCTTCTTCAGATTCTGACAAATATGGAGGACAGTTTCCTACAATTTCTCCTGCCAGCCTGGTCGATATAAGCAACCAGAGACAGTGTAGCAACTGCCTCATGTACACAGACAACCATCTGCTAATATCACCTGGGAACACAAGACAGTACATCTGGCACTGAGAAGGATGTTAACACAATCACTACACCTCAAACACCACCCGCAACTACACAGCACACACCCACATATGCAGAGGTCCTTAAAAAACTAATGGAGACCTCAGAGGCAAAAACACATGAGAACTCCACAACCCTCCACACCAGTCCACACACCAGTGTCTCTCAACCACTAAGGCTTAACCATAAACCCAACATTTTATTCATAGGTGACTCCATTGTGAGACATAAAGATGTGACTCTCACAAGGCTGGATAAGGAGAAAGTCACGGTTAGTTGTTTGTCATGTGCCAGAATCCACCATATCACACACACACTCAAGTCTCTCAACAACAGGTACTGTTATGACTCTGTCATAGTCCATGTTGGTGTGAACAACTTGAGACATACCTCCCTGGAATATATGAAGAGAGACATGATTGAGTTCACTGAATATGTGTCCCTGGCAGTTATGTCCCTAGCCACAAGCAGCATTCTACCATCACCCAGAATGATGCCTCAATACAAACAGAAAATGATTAATTTTAATGATTGGCTTAGTTTCTGGTTTCATTCCAGGGGGAACCAGTATCTAACAGCCTGGGAAGATATGATCGACAGACCACGATGCTTTGCTAGTGATGACCTGCATCTGTCTCACTTGGGATTCAGGCTTCTGGCAAAAGCCCTTGCCTCCCCTAGTGCCTTTTTTTAGGAAAAGTCATGAGGTCAATACTACCAACATAAAATTTCAACAAAATGCAAATTAAAGGTCATGCTGCTAAATGCTAGGAGTCTAAACGTGAAACTGCACTCATTGCAAGCATCCTTAACCCTGGAAGTTGCTGATATTTGTGCAGTCACAGAAACCTGGTTCAACCTGTTTAAATTTTAAGTGTTATTCTAAGCCTCTTAGTTTCAGTTTAAGCATTTGGGCTTTAGGGCTACCCCTTAGTGCTCATCATACCAGTCTTACCTGGTTACTCATCCTATCACACGTTCAGACCACAAACTGTGGGCAGCAAAGCCAAAGGAGGTGGAGTTTCAATATATATTAAAGACACACATACCTCCAGGCTGGTCAAACAGTATGATGCACAGGAGACACTCCAGGTGCAGATAACTATTGACAACACCCCTATTCAAATTATAGCTAGCTACAGGCCCTCAGTTTTGACTCAAGAAGCCCACTCCACCTATCTGGAGTTCTTCAAATCTATCAAGATGCAACCCTTTACCCTGATCCTGGGTGACTTTAATTACCCAACCATAGATTGGAAAAACTACTCATGGCAGAACAGAAATGCCTAGAGATTCCTCGATTTTATCAATGCAAATGCCTTGGAACAGCTAGCTTATACCTCCACAAGAGGTGATAATATTTTGGACTTGGTATTAATCAACATGAGTAACCACTGCAGCACCCCTACAGTATCATTCTCCCTGTTAAGATACAACCATAAAGCTTTCACTTTCAAAGTCTTCATCTCCCCAGAACCCCCTCTAGCGAGGGTCAAACAAAACAATTCTCCAAAGTTGATTGCAACCTCCTGAGGGATGATATAAACAGCTTCACAGCCCCCTCCCTACTGTAGGAACTGGCACCAATGTCCATATCTACACCAAAGTACTATACGAGCATTTATATAGATGCATTGAATCAGGAATACCCAACAGGACAAAATAATCATTTGCAAGGAAGAGTAAACTTGTCTGGTGGACATCTGCAGTAAATAAACTCTATAACAAAAGGAAAAAAATTACTGTCCAGGACCAAGAAGGAGCAGGTGCCCAATTGGAAGCAATCTCTCCTTACCTGAACAAGCAAATAAGAGCAGTAGTGAAATCCTCTAAAGCCAGCTTCGAGACCAAATTGGCTAGTTCTACTAGAGACAATCATAAGGCCTTCTTCAGATATGTTGGAAATCTCAAAGGAAGCACCCAGATCTGTTCAGAACTGGTGGTCAAGGACACCACATACACAAATGCTGCAGACATAGACAATCTACTGGCTGACTGATTCAGCAAAAACTTATCCCCTCCGTCCCCCCATCAGTAAACCAGGACATCCCCAGTACCTGGCCTCCACCCCTTATCTCTAGAGAACAGGTCATCACTGCCCTCTCAAAGGCAAAAATTACAGCCTCCATGGGACCCGATAACATCCCTAGCTGCATCCTACATGACCTCAGACATGAACATGAAGCAACATTAGGCACCCTATTCAACCAAAGCCTGAGTACCAGCTTTGTCCTAGCTGTCATCCCTTTACACAAAGGTGGAGCTTCCACTGATCCAGGAAATTATAGACCCATCAGCCTAACTAGCCTGATCTGCAAGGCCATGGAATGGATTATCATGGACCTTATTAACAGGGACATTGGCAACCTCCAAACACTCAACCCTACACAATTTGGCTTTGTCAAGGGGAGGTCATGTCTGTTAAATCTGGTTGACTTCTTTGAGACAGTCACCAAAGCCATGGATGAGGGGAAGATGGTGCACACTGCCTACCTTGACCTGGCCAAAGCCTTCAACTTTATTCCCCGCTCGGTCGGAGTAGACAAACTCTCTCAACTAGGCATCAATTCATATGTTACCAGATGGATATCAAATTGGCTGACTGATAGAGCTCACCTAATCAAAATAGGGGAAGCCACTTCAAGCAGTAGACATGCAATGAGCGGCGTACTCCAGGGATCGGTTTTGGGGCCTCTGTTATTCAGGATATACTTCTCTGAGGTACAGGCCAAAACCACTGGACTATGGGCGACCAAGTTGGTAGATGACTACAAGCTGGGCATAGTCATGAATTCCCCAAGTGATGTGGATATCTTCCAAGAGGGTCTCACCCAAACAAATGACTTGTGCCAGAAACATGGCCTCAAGCTGGATGCCAAAAAACACATCATCATCCCCTTTGGGGGAAAATGACATCCCACATATTATCACATTAATAACAATGTCCTAAGTACACAATCAGTAGTGAGGGATTTGGGAACCCAGGTTGATAGCAACCTGACTTTTGACCACCATGTTGCTTCTGTTGTACGGAAAGCTTTCTACATGGCCCACCTCATAAGTAAGGGCATCTCATTCAGGGACAAAGAGGTCATAACATCCCTGCATTCTTCCCTTATAAGGCCTATTATTAAGTATAATGCACCCTTCAGCATGTACCTCGCAAAGCACATGCAGCATCTTGAAAGACCACAGAGGTTCCTTACCAGGTGAATCCAGGGCCTCAAACACCCACCCTATACAGACAGGCTAAAAGCCCTAGCCCTCTACTCAGTTTCATAAAGACTCCTCAGGGTTGACCTCTGTTTGGCATATAAAGCAATCTCAGGACCTGCCATGATGGGACTGCTGCATATCTGCAAGTCAAGCTCCACTCGAGCAACCCATACACATGACCTCAACCTGTTCTATGATATCAATAGGACTTGTTGGCAGGACAGATTTGTGTCCCAGAGATTCTCTCATCTGTGGAATAGACTACCCCTCCTTGTCAAGCAGAGTACCTCATTATCCTTTTTAAGAACAACGTGGATAACTGGATGGGAAACAGAAAATCCACCCCTGGGATTCCACCTATGTCCCTGTTGGACAGGGGCTTTGGATGCTGACTTGTCTAAACATGGGCTAAACTCTTGTCTAGGAATATAAGGGCCTCAGGGCCAATATCCGAGTAACCTCCTATGAACCTTCTATGGACCTATGAACCTGTGATCCTATAGAACTCCCAGGTGATATGTATCAAGAGTAGCATGCTGTGTCAATGGATGTGCATGCACAATTATGTTGTCTGCCTCCATTGTCCCTCAGAAACTGTTCCATGCATATGCACCTAGGTAAACATGCACATATACAACCATACCTTGGTGAGAAAAAGGTTTTAATGTTGCCACTACGTCATCATGGACTTCTGTAATGGCAGCAGGTCCACATGACTTAGACACACAGACACCTGGAACAGAAACAGAATAAGGTCTGTCAGCCAACAGTCAGTCAGCAGTAGTAACAGTGATAAAGCATCATGGCACAAAGGTGCATACACTTTGATGTGTACACATGACAATTGTCAG
Organism: Protopterus annectens; assembly: GCF_019279795.1. Classification (NCBI taxonomy): domain Eukaryota; kingdom Metazoa; phylum Chordata; order Ceratodontiformes; family Protopteridae; genus Protopterus; species Protopterus annectens. The sequence continues at coordinate 1,923,214,271 of NC_056726.1, forward strand.
CAGACAGCACATTACAGGACATAACAGTACTGCACTACAAACTGCCATTAACTGTACTATATTCACCCTGTGCATCAGCCACATATTAGCATGTTCCTGCAACAATGGTATAGATGACAGGGATGTGGCACAGATTTCACATGCACAGGGTGGAGGCTTACCTGGATGCTCCTTGGCCATGGAATCTGTGCCATCCACCTCCATGACATATGTTGTGACAGTTTCTTGTGAGCTGGTGGCTGCACCCAGGTTTGCCAGGAACTCCTCTGTGGCTGAGAGTGGGGGTCATGTAGTAGGCGCTCCCTTGGTGCCAGCACAGTCACTGGCCACAGCTGTGGCCCTTTGCTGTGCATGATGTATTATATCTGCAGCACCGTGTCAGACTTGTTCATATCTCTTGTCCTGGTGCCCCACATCACTCAACATTGCTACAAGGTCTGCTCACAGTGCAGTGCATTGTTGCTGGTTATAGTGTGTCCTTGTCAACAGCACCTGGTGATGGAGTCTCAGGGCATCAATAATGGCAGCCGTCTCAGCTTCTGAAAAAGGTGGATTGTAAGGTCTATACATTCTACCTGAAAGACATGAAGAGGGGAACACATCACAGGACTGCATACAGTAATCATCATTATGTACACACCCTGCACATCTACATTGGCCACCAGTATCCACCACTAACTCCCACATCATACGCCACCAACTATCACCACAATATGTATGCGGCTATCTGTAACATAGTGGCAATACAACACGCATTGCACTCCAGATCCTGATGTTTCATGCTACTTGCTGCATATGCTATGAGGTGTTCAAATGCATTTACCTGTTGCACCTATTACTGCTTGTTCATGGCCTGTCTACATGGTATGCTGTGGTGTCAGCCTCCTTCTTTTGTAGTATGCACCTGGGCTGTTGGCCTACCCCTCAGGTCTCCCTGGTCTTTCTCCATTGCATTCTGGTCTATATGGCTAGATAATGTCTTACAGTTCCCCCTGCCAGTGTGGTGTATATGGGTATCCTGGCAAAGTGTAGCACCTGCCTCATGTACAAAGATGGACAACCATCTAAAAAAATTAACCAAGGAACACATTATGTGAGAGATGTAATGTCAGTAGTAACCTGCAGTCCATGTTCTCTCCCTGTCAAGGCTACATATCTGTCCCTAAACAGGTTGTCATCACAATCAGTAAACCTCACACATCACCCACTCCTTCACAACATACACACGCATATACAGTGGACCTCAACATAGACATCCACAAACAAAGGAGACTTCTGAGGCAAAGCCACACATGAACACCACAGCTGTACACAGCACATACCACACATGGCCACACACCTATGTCCCACAGCTATGCAGGCATCAGCACATGTCAAACATGTTACACTTAGGACACTGCAGTGTGCGACACATTGATGTGCCTCTCACCTGGCTGTATATGTGGATGGTCACACTTACTTGTGTGTCAGGTGACAGACTCCACCATATTGCATACACACTGCTGTCTCTCACCAACAGGTGCTGTCAGGGGTATGTCACAGTCCATGTTGCTGTGCCTGCCTAACATGAGATGTATGTCCCTGGACTATGTGCAGTGAGAGTTGAGTGAGCACACTGATTATGTGTCCCACACAGGTATGTCCCTAACCTTATGCAGCATTCCGCTGTCATCCAGACTGATGCTGCAAGACATTCAGGAAATGATTGACCCTAACATGTGGCCTTTTATCCTGTGATATTCCAGGGGGTTCCAGTACCTGTGAACCAGGGATGATATGGTCAACAGACCACAATGCTCTGCAACATATGGCCTCCATCTGTCTGAACTGGCCTTCAGGTGTCAGGCAATGGTTCTAGCCACTCCCATAGTGCCTTCATTAGGAAAAGTGGTGAGATTATCAGTACCAACATACAACTGTCAGCGCAGCACCCATTGAAGGCCATGCTGCTAAACCCTAGATGTCTACACATCACTATGCCCTCAATGCAAGCATTCTTAAATGTGGGAAATGCTGACATCTGTGCAGTCACACACACATGGTTCAAAGGTGCAGAAAGCACCACAGCCTTACTTGGTCAACCATCCTATCATACCGTCATACCCCAAAGTGTCAGTGGAAATGGCATGGGACATCCGACTTTAGAATATATGAGACACATACACACCTCCACACTGTACAGGCAATGGGATGCACAGGGGACACTGCAGGGGCAGTTCACCATTGGCAACACACCTATTCAAATCATATCTAGCTACCGGCCATCACATGTGACCAGGAATCCCATCCTGCCTATATGGACCATCCACAACTGCATTCTGATGTAGGTCTGTACCCTGATCCTGGGTCACTTGAAATACCCAAACATACATTGGATTATGTACCCATGCCAGCACACAAATCACCAGAGAGCCATCAACAGTGGAATTACAAACACCTCAGTGGTTAGGGGCTACCCCCTTATGAGGTGAAGGTGTGTTGCAAAGGATATTACACAATGCAGATTACCCCTGCAGCATCCTTACAGTGTCATCCTCCATAGCAAAGCAACCATTATGCGGTCACCTTTGCAGTCACCATGTCTCACAATACCCATCTAGCTAGGGTCGCACATGCATACAACTCCAACATGGAATACAGCTTTCTGGGGGCTGGTATATACAGCTTCACAGCCCCAAACCCCTCTGTAGGGATTGGCACAAATATCCACACATACACACGTGTGCTAGATGTGCAGTTGTATAGATGCATAGAGTCAGGTATACCCAACAGGACTACATCGTCCTCTGCTAGGTTTCATACAACTGTCTGGTTGACATCTGCAATACATAAGTGTCTATAACAGGGGTGACATACCACTGTTTGTGACAAACTAGTGGCAGGTGGCAATTTAGAAGCAATGTCTGGTTAGTGTGAACAAGCAAATTGGATCACTCCTGGAAACCTGCACATCAAACCCAGAGCCCAAATTGTCGACATCCATTACAGACAATCATCTCCCATTCTGCACATATGCCTGCAACATCACAGGTAGCACCTGCATCTGCTCAGTTTTGGTGATCAAGGACACCAAGCTATACCAGTGCAGTAGGTATAGCATACTTAATGCCTGACAGAGTCAGTGTAGGCTTCACCCCCTGACCCCCCCCCATCATTACATTAGGATATCCACAATAGCTGCCATCTTCTTCTATGTGAAAGTTATGGTATACATCCACTATGAGAGCCTATCACATAACAGTACACATCCTGCATGACCTCCAGCATAACCTTGCAACAGCATAAGGCACTGTATTCAAAGGAGGCCTGACTACTGCCTTTGTTTGAGCCATGTGAAGGACAACCACTGTCACCTCTTTACACTATGGTGATGCATCCACCAGTCTGTCACATTATACACCCATCAGCCTAACTTGGCTGTTCTGCAAGGTCATAGCACAGTTTATAGTTAACCTCATTAACAAGGACATTGGTGACCCCACACACACTCCAACATGCACAGTTAGGCTTTGTCAAGAAAGGAATCATGACTGTTACACTCAGTGGCCTCTTTGACAGTCACCAAAGCCATGGATGGGGGTGACAGTGCACACTGTCTCTCTTGACCTGGACAAAGTCTTTGGCAGTATAACCCGCCTGGCCATAATAGATATATGCTCCAAAGTATGCATCACACCATATTTTACCAAAGGGGTAGCACACTGGCTGGCTGACATGACCCAACTAATCCACATAGGGGACTCCACCCCAAGCAGTTGACCCATAACTTGAGGCATAACCTGTTGTTCCATGTTTAGGCCTCTGTTATGTTATGTACATGTCTGTGGTGCAGGGCACAGCCATTGGCCTATGGCCGACCATGTCTGCAGATGACTGCATGCTGTGTGCTGTCACCAGATTCCCTACTGATGTGGATATCTGCCTGGGAGGGTCTCATGCAGATACATGACTGGTGCCAGAAACATGGTCTCAGGCTGCATACCATGACATGCAGTGGAAAACCCTTTGGGGAGAGTGACATCCCTACATATTATCACAGTACTAACAATATCCTAGGCACACAATTAATCATGTGGGATTTGGGCACACAGGTCAGTTGCAACATGACATTTAACAAACATGTTGCTTCTGCTGTATGGTAAACCTTCTACATGGGCCACCTCATACCTATGGGTATGTCATCCAGGGACATGGAGTTCGAACATCCCTGTATTAACCGCAGTAAGGCCCATTATTGTGTAACATGCCCCGTTCATCATTCACCTCACACAGCATATGTAGCAGCTGGGGATATCACAGAGGTTTCCCACCAGGGAGCACCAGGGCCTCAAACATCTACCATGCACAGATAGGCTATAAGACCAACTCTCTACCCAGTGTCATACATACTCCTCAGAGGTGGCATCTGTCTGACATGCAAGGCAATCACAGAATCTACAGCACTGGCCTTGCTGCACATGTGCAACTCAAGCTCCAGTCTATTAACACACACACACACACACACACACACACACACACACACACACACACACACACACATGCACACAAACACACACACACACACACACACACACACACACACACACACACACACACACACACATACACACACACACACACACACACACACACACACACACACACACACACACACACACACACACACACACACACACACACACACACACACACACACACACACACACACACACACACACACACACACCTGCTCTCAACCTGTGTGTGACATCAACTGATCTTCTTGGTGGCTCAGATGTGTGTCCCACACACTCACCTTGCTGTGGAATGATCACCCCATCCACATGTGGCAGGGTAGCTATTTACACCTTTGCAGGTGGACCCTGGATAACTGGATGGTTAACTGCACATCCACCTTTGGGACACCACCTGTGTCCCTGTTGGACTGGGGCATCAGGTGCTACCCTGCATACACATGAGCTAACATGTGGGCTAGGCATATGGGGGCTCAAGGCCCATAGCCTAGTAACCCCCTATGGTCCTAGGTATAGAAGTTATGGCCTGTGTGCTGTGACAGACTGTGTTATGTGTCCATTGACTGTGGTGTGTCCCCTATGGGAAACATTACAGTACCATGTCATACAGCTAACATCTGCCAAATACATGAGTGATACTACAAGTGCATGTGGACATTCCAGCAACATCTTATATGTGGTGTAGGCTTTCCTCCTCACAGGTGTCCAACATCTGCAGTACCCAGATGTTTTTGGAATGTGTACATGTGCCTGATATATGTCGACTCCATGCCAGACAAATGTGGATATCTGGAAACCAGTTGGACAATATGTAATGGGCATCCCCAGAGTGTGGGAAATGTGTGTGTGACATGCCAAACCCCTTGTAACACAGTAATGGTACATTAATATCTGTGACTGTATTAATTCCCTGACATTGTATGGTCAATATGTACATATTGTTGCTGAGGCATAGCCTGCCCCCCCCCCATTACTACTGTCTATAACCTGTTGTCCTGTTGCAGGGGGTTACCAGGTATGCTAGCCATGGCTGTCAGAAAATGAGATACAGGTGTGGGGTACACAGTGAGCTAGCCAGAACAGTCAGGGACACCTGGACAATCTTTGAAATAAACCTTTATGACATTCACAGACCGAGAGGGGCTCATGGCACTATACGATGTGATATACCAGCTGTATCCACTAGTAGTTACTGTCACAACTGTACAACAGACAATCCAGTTGCATTTCTATGTGGGCTGGCCATTGCTGGGGGGACTCAAGGGCTAGAGCTGTGATCTATGTCACTGCAGACAGAGCCAAAAGGCAAGACTGTAGGTGCTGGACAGCAGACTAACAGCAACATGTTATTCCATGATATGTTGTTTATACCTACTGTTGACATTCCTATTTCCCATGACTGCATCTCCCCATCTGATTTACATTACAAAGCTAATGGATAACACTATGATATACCTGGTATAGTGTTGCCCTCTTTTGTGAGCAGAAATACAGTAGTATTATTCCTTGGAAATCACAGTCTGTCTTCATGAAGAAAGTCACAGACCTCTTTACCATAGGCAGCAACTTGCCTTTTGTAGGCAATGCTCATGAAGAGGTGATTTCCTACACACCAATCTGTGACTCACACTTGCTAATAGCATGCATAACAGTTGAGTTGTATTGCCATTAGCCAATGGCATGGGAACACAGTGCTATAATTAATTCCTTCATGTAGGCCTTGGCCCTTTTCCTGGCCTGTGAAGAGGACATTATCGAGGTGTGGGAGCTACAGCATCACAGATGGTAGTTAGAAATACTGTTCACTGTTTGGATTGGTGTGTTATGTCCAGTTTTGCAGGCTATGTTTGACCATTGTTAACAGACTTTCTGATTCTGTGGCAGGCTACTGTTTAACAATGTGTGCTGGGGTCATTAAGGAGACAGGCAGATGTGAGTGTCATACATCATTTTATCTGAATGTGCATGCTGCTGCTGCAATTGATGCTGGTCTATCAGCTGTATATGTTTGTAGGGGGAGACTGTGACATACGTTCCTGTCATCTGAACATTCCCCCCAACCCTGTATGTTTGTTGTGTGGATGCCCTGTTCTAGGTGTTTGGGAAATATGGTAGGTCTGTAGCAGGTAGCTGAACATACTGTTGCATGTATAGCAGACTACAGCTGCTGGATACTGTCCAGAGTCATATTAGGGATTGTGAAGACATTGGAGGACAACAAGTTGTATATGTCTGTGAGGGAGCAGTGTCAGCTCTTGTGTCACAGCATGGTCAGGGTGAGGGTACCCATAATAGTTCAGGTGAGAAATGTGCCTCTTGTACATATGTTAAGTAGTAGTACCATCCAGACAGTGGCAGGGGACATTTAGGACATGTATTCATATTTGTGACATATGTCCCACTCTCTAGGCATTTGACATGCTACTGTGGTTGGCAGTGACTTTGGTAGCAGGAACCAGTTCTACTGGACATTACAGGGCTCAGTTATTTCTATGTTGTACTGACAAGCATATAGTTGTGCAACAGACTGGACTGTGGGCCTGAAATGTGGGTGTCAATATCAGACATGCTAGGAATGTAACAGAGCTACTTAGTCATTATTATGGGAGGTGCAGTTAAAAGACATATGTGCATGCATACAGTGTGTTACACAGGACTGGCATGCACATGTCTGTTTGGATGGCTATGGCATGTGACACTGACCCGTCTGTCATTTTTTGTAAAATCAATCCGCACTGCCTTGCAGTACTTCAGCACACAGAATACATTTAATGACAACCATGCCATAAGTAGGTGACACGACTGTGGACATTCTGCAACAGTCTGTTCAGTTGTCAGCTCTACCTGATATCATAGGCCTCCTGTAAATCTATCAACATGTCTTTGACTGTACTGGATCAGTGTCTGCATCAGAGGCCCAAGTACACTGTCATTTATCACATTATATGTAGCAGTAGTGTCACTGGCAATTAGGATATCATTATAAAAACACCAGCAATTTAACAGTGCTGAGTTGACCTAGTGGTGTATTGCACTAAACTGTAGTTTATAGGGTCCTAAGTTCAATATTTGGCAGGGGGTGTACTTTTCCCTTATGCTACATCACTGTACTGTATGATATATTTACAAAAACACCAGTAATTCCCCAGAGCTGAATTGGTCTAGTTGTCTACTGCACTGAACTGTAGTTCAGAGAGTCCTGGGTTCAATACTTGGCAGCAGTGCATTTTTTCCTAATGTTACAAAACTATTCTGCATGATATATTTACAAAAACACCAGCAAGGCTTCTGAGGGTTGTTGGTCTAGTGGGCTAATACACTCTATGGAAGTTCACAGTGTCCTGGGTTTGAGACTTGGCAGGGCTGGTCATTTTATTGATGTGCAGAACACTGTCTGAATCAGATAAGGTGAGTAATCCTGTTTTAAGTGGGTTTGCATGATGCAATGCACTGCTAAGTGGCACTTAGTCCCACTTAAACCTGCGCTATTTCCAAAAAAGAAAACAAAAAAGGGGTGAAAGGAAAGTGGTGAAATGGGAGCAAGCAGGGGGAAAACAATATGAAAGGCAGCTAGGGATGTGCAGGATGGGTGTAGGAAAGGACACTAGCAGTCCATTTCTTGGGCAACAATGGCTGTGCATGTTGTTGACAATTTGGAATTTGGAGCCTCACACCCCACAGGAAGGGTTGTGGGTGACATAGTTTTGTTGATTAATTGATGGGATGACTAATTCATGACAGTGTACATGGGTGTGAAATGGAGAGCTATGTATGGGCTGCATTTTTTTTTTGGGACAGATGCCCGTTTTTTGTTTTTTAAGGTGAGAATGGGATGTTGGGGAAGGGTTGTAGATACATTTGGGGAGGTAAGTTGGTAGCAAAGGTTGCTTTTGCAGACAGACAAGACAGCAGACAGGGGTGTTGTATGACGCAAGGGGGGTAAACACCTTGGAACCTTGGATGGGAGGGTGGTTGGGAATCAGAGGAGCAAGTGCCCCCAGTCGGTAACAGTGAGACTGAGATTCCCACCCATGGACAGTTACCACTGTCCCTTCATGGCCCTAAATTTGGCTGTGCTGGGAGCTGAGTGCCAGGACTAGCCTGCCCCTTCAAGTGCACCAGTCTGCCCTTAATCTGGCGCAGTCTATCATCCAAGTCACATTGGATGACCCTGCACACCATACCTGAAACCTGAGTCCAGATAACGTCTTCTCCACACCTTCACCCAGGGGGAAGGACCCCATCCCCTGAGGTGGTTCCACCTATGGGTGGTGCAGGTCCAGTGGAAGGAGCAGCTCCAGGTTGGGTCCCAGACATGCTGGGACCTGGTGCCCTGGCCAGATGAGGTGGGATAGGCAGATCTGCCAGAACCGGCCGACCCAATCGTGCTATGGTGTTGAGGTTTCTCAATGTATATGGGTTAGTCATGAACAGAACATTTGAACATTAGTTGGAACAGCATGCATGGGTATTCCAATTAACCCAGAACAATAAAATTGCCATAGCATACAGAACACAGGCATAATCTGAATAACATTCAGTATTGTAACAGCATGTCAGTAACAGTCATGGCAAAAGGCCAACCACAATGGAATTTCAATAAGGTATGTTAGTATGCAACCACTGTAATATATAACCAGTAATACAACACAAGGCCCAACATTAGTTTTTGAGAACAACATATGTGGAAATGAAACCATACCTGTAGCATAAGAATAAATATTTGTGATGCAGATAAGGGGTAGGGGAGAGAAACACATCCCATTACCAACTGTATAGGCTATATTTTTCACAACAGTACTGCTCAATACTCTACAGGTTTGCCCTTACTTTAATTTACATGTGCCCTATAGCTTCTGTAGCATGTGCATATCTCTCAAGCTGTCCACATGGGATGGTATGGGCTAAGCTGTAAGAACTATAGGTACATAACTACAGGGGACTACTACATGTCAGGGGAACATATATGACTAACAAGGTGTGGCCTGCACTGATGTTGTGTAAGTGTGCAACTGGCATATTTCAACTGGATTTATATCTGTGTCCAAGGTTATTGGCAACAGTTATCACTAGCCATGACAGCGTCACACTTGAGAGACATGTATCGTGCACAGTTCAGGGAGTTTATACTTATCCTGCTCTCATGCATAGACATGGGGTTAGACTATAGGAACACATTCACAGATGCACCAGGCATACAGCCATACCAACAGTAGAATATTTTAGTTGTCTTATTCAGTTGGAATAATACTGTACTTCATGGCATATTATTTAATGGAGCCTTATCACCTGGATGATCAATGCTGTTTACACACTAGTACATCTGGACACAGACATTAGTATACCCTTCATACAGCTACTACAGACATTTCTTTATCTGTAAGTACTATGTGGAAAATATTTGTTAAAAATAAGTGACTGTTTCTATAAATAGTCTGTACTACTTGTCTATTACTATACATAAATCTTACTACCAGTCCTTGGATTCAAACCATGATCTGTGTGTGGAAAAAATAATAACATGTGCATTGTTTATCAAACTGAGCTACTGGGCTACTGCTGTGCATTGGTTGACTGATATGTGGCTGCAGCTCACCTGCTGACAAAGTCTGACCTGGTAATATCAGTAGAGTGTCACAGAAGACTGCAGTGACAGTTGAACATGCATGCATGAGATTCAGGCATGACAGAGATAGTAGGTGAAGTGTGCATTAATACTTGGAATGCAGGTGTACACAATTAACCCCTAGTGGATGAGAATATGTGTGATCTGTACAGACCATATCAGGATGCCTACCTGATCCATATACATTTGCAGATGGTATATTTGCAGTCTACACCTGCTACTGTATCATACCTGCCTGCATCAGCATATCTATGTTCAGGAATGCATATAGCTGAAATCCAAAGGTTAATACAAGATAATCCTGAGGGAAACACTATAATACCTTACACATTACTATTCAAGGTTCACATGTTAGTGCAGAACATATATCAAATTGCATTCTATCTTGTAATACAGCTCCACATCTACACTTTAGCAAAACAGTTCATTAGCAGCCAAACTTCAGTCAATTCATACCCATATTTGCTTTGTAGCATCTGCAAAATTGGATTTCTTCAACAACAGACCAGAATACACAAAACAATTGGCAGAACAAAGCTTTATTGAGAGTGACATGACACAGTCATTGGTATACATTTGACAAACTGTATTGTTCTCCAGTTTAAATAATGCATGCATTGAAGGTGTGCTGTCATTACAGAACCTATGCAATACTAACTTTATTTCTTTCACAATTCTGACTGCCGTTGTACTGTATTTCCTGTAGATCATGAATGAATGTCATTTATTCCCTTCACATTTAGAATGCCAGTGTACTTTATTATCAGATCATTAGTATTAATACCATATACACATGTCATTCCTACACATCAGTAATGGTATTACAGTATGCCCAGAGCAGAATATAACTACTGGAAGTTACTAGTGTACTCTTTCTTATTTATATGACTATATATTACAAGATATATCTGTACCTACCACACTCTTCTGCACATCCTCACTAGGCACCCTGTGTGGGCCTCCAAGTTGTGAGCCCTCTCCTCTGCAGCCATGGGAAGGGAAACACACCATTATGCGTACCTGTCTATTAGATATTCATGCTAGAATTTGGTAACGCAATAGTTCCTATACTTACAAACTTTTAGACCATTGTGGTCCCAAGTATCTTGGATCCACTGGGCCAAGAGCTCCCCCTTCCTCTGCTTCAGGTCATCATAATGATGACCCACCTGCTCACCAATGTGGGGGATTCCGGTAGCATTGGTGAGGTCATGTGCCAGATGGTCCCAGGCCTCGGACTTGTATTCAGAGTCCTGCTACTGGCCCTGCAGCAGTCTGTCACCATGGTCTTTGACAAGGAGCCCAACTATGACCCTGGAGTCCAACATGCCCCAGAACTGCAACCAGAAGCACTCTCCCTCTTCAACTCTAGCCATAGCTCCTGCTGTCATTAAATATCAACAGGTTCTGGTTATATTCCCACATGTGCAGCTTAAATAAGGCTGTTTTCCCACCCTTTTCCATCAATGGATCATTTTAAAAATGCAAAGCACCACGCAAACCTGAAAAGCCTAGTTGAGCAGTGCTTAAACTGGCAATGGTTAGCATTGCTTAGTGATGCCCAAGCCCACTTAGCAGAGCTGAGGACTTCTTAAACTGGGATTGCTTAGCAGTGCCCAAACCAGCTAAGTGGAGGTGCATGTTGCTAAGTACTGTTAAAACAGGTCCTATTTAAACATTGCTTGGCTTCACTTAGTAGTGCTTAGTTATGAGCAAAACAGAATTAAAAAAAAAAAAAACAATTATCGAAAGTATTTGTTCATTAATGTTAATTTACTATTATGTATATCTTTTTTACTTTATATCCCCTAAACATATGCATTTCACTACATTATCTGGTAGTGTAGCTTTAATACATTGGACACTTGTGTGTAACTGGGGCTTTTAGACTCAGGTCTCCACTGAAAAAGGCCTTCTGGTCAAGCTGGACTAACCCGATTAACAAATTTCAATATATACATAAAAAAATGTACAACATTTCCCTATCGCATATAAAAAGCTGAATGGCCAGCATTCGAACTGTGCACCTACTGCACATGAGGCTGTCACTCTAACCATTCAGCAGCATATGGTGATTGGAGCTATACTGTTCTATTTAGCTCTCAGTTACATTTAAGCACTTTGGAGCACCATGCCATGCCATGCAAATCCACACAGCTATGCTTAAATTGACATTTTCTATTAAATATAACAGCATTCAGTTTCTATTTTCAGATGTCTGGCATGTGTTTCTTGCTAAGCGCCATGCAAACAGAAAAATAATAAATAAAACAAATGAGTACATAAATAAAATAAATAATAGGGACACTACTTTTTAACATTTAATTTTACTGCCATTCGGCACTCTGACAGCACAGGGTGTGTATTATGGACACAGTAACACCCCCTACAAATATAATTTTTTACAACTGGCAGAGGACACATTTATTTTAATATTCTAGTGCTGTGTGGCACTTTGGCACAGTGGTGCAGTGGCTAACGTTGTCGCCTCACAGCAAGAGGTTCTCCGGTTCGATTCTCAGCTGGGGTGCCTTCTGTGTGGAGTTTGCATGTTCTCCCTGTGTTCGCGTGGGTTTTTTCTGGGTACTCCGGTTTCCTCCCACATTCCAAAGACATGCATCTGGAGCATTTCTCCCCGGGCCTCCACTGAAAACAGGCTCTGTGGAACCTAGTCGGACATTCCCGGTCAACAAATGTAAAATAAAAATAAAATAAAATAAATAAACTTTTTAGTGCAGGGGGTGTGTTGTGGACACTGTAACACACCTCCTACATATAACTTTTACAGCTGGCCAGGAAAAATTCAATTTAGTATTTTAATGCCATATGGCACTTTGACAGTGCAGCGGATGTGTTACACATCTCTGAGCACTGTAACACACCCCGACACTGATTCAGTAACTTTGTACACAGCTCTCCCTCAGTAGCATGCCTTCATTAATATGCAACATGCCCTGCCAAGGGGGAGCTGCAGACATGGCCACTGTACACTCCGTGTAGGGCTTGCATTATTCCTACATGGAGTTTATTAAATCTGGGGATTGGTATTATGACATTACTTGGATGGGGATGTTCTGCTAATATGGGTCCTGGCTTAGGATTTCAAAGAATGAACATGTGTTGGCCATGTAGGTAAATAATCAGTAAAAAGTAATTCATATCAGCACTGTGGTCAGAAGCATTAACAGTAATGGAAAACATACATGCCTCAGACAGTGGGGTAGTGTCATGTATCATAGAGATTCTATTAACAGAATCAAAATAGTGTACATGAGGAACACAGCAAGATGTGTCTGAGGACTAAGATAATCCTTGGCACAAAAAAAATACATACATCTTCCCTGCTCTGTATTTCAGCTGTAAGTCTGACCATCTCACTCCCTCAAAAGATAAGGATGATGTTGTTCTTGAAGTGAATATAATAATCAATGCTAAAACAGAACTGGATAGTACTTTTAAAAATAATACCATAATGGAAAATACCTTTGTCAGACATGTAACAGTCTGTAGCAAGCTTAACTATCCCTGCAGTTAAAGAGCTGATATCAGCAGAGCATTATGGATTATGATTATATCTGTAGGAATCTGACGAATAACAAAGTTATAACAACACATGTACAAAATAAATGTTAACATCAATAAGTGCAATATGCTTCTATATATAATTGCTATGAGTGAAGTAAACCAAGACAACAATTTATTGATATGTTTCCCTTGTGAGTACTGGAACAGATAGCATGCTAAAATGTAAGGAAAAAGGCCACTTTCCTTACAGGCCAAGCTTACAGGCAACACGTTACTTCTTAACAAACAGGTACTGCTTTAGTAACCCTGCAGTTAAATAGCTGTATGTTACAAAGTATGGGTATATTCATAGCAATTTGATGAATAACCAAGTTATTCATAACCATGCACAAAACAAATGTTAATATCAATAAGTGTGATATGCTTATTTACATACCTGCCATGGGTGAAGTAAACCAACAGAACAATTCATTAATATTTATCCCCTATATGGATTAAGATCCATAGCATGGCAAAACTGAGAGATGGTGGCAGGTTTTCTTATAGGTCAATATATAGGTCAAGCTAACAAGTGGCATGTGTTTCTTTTTAACAAACATGTACTGCTTGTGTTTATTCAAATTCCTAAAGAGAACATACAGATATGAAAACTTCTAACAGTTATTGCCCATTATACTCTAAGGAAATAACAGCTGTCAACACATAACTGAAAACAAATGTGTAAATAGTTGGACAGGCATTCCTTTAGATTTAAAAAAATGGGACTATAGTAAGAATTCTCACTTTATTAGAATGAATTAATTAAAGAAATTGTGTATGAGTTTTTATTCAGACATATACTGCTACAGTATGTGATACTGTCATACTATAACTGATAAATATGGAATGCAAAGTCATCAGTGGCCTAGGCACTCCAGGCAACAGTGCTGCACAAGGAAAGAGGATTTGTGAAATGATGTCATTATATGTTGAAAAACAGATGTACATCTACAAAGTTCATAATTATGTATATTATAAACATTATTAAATAAATTAACAGCATGGGAACTGAGCTCATACTTATGCCAAAAAGAGTTACCATGTCTGGTTAATTATCATATTGAACTAACTGTCACAACAGTCACTTAATGGTAATAAAAAAACAACCATCTGATATATGTGGGGCAGAAATACATCTCTAACTTCTGTAGGAATGCTTGGGTATATGTAGAGCAGTCACACTTACAGTAGGGATACACGGGCTGTCTCCACATCTCAGCACTCCTCTGATGAAGTTCCTCTGTGTCACTCTGATGGAGGTCATAATGGAGGAAGTGAACCTGCACTCCAATCTGTTAGATCCACATACATGTTCATTGCTCCCTTGCAATCTGGTTCCAGACTTCGATCACTGGGAAGTTCATTGGCCTGGCTCTCATCAAATGCTCTACACCAGCATGGATGACCAGTATCTGGGTGGTCTCCTCCTCGGTCCACTTGGGCACACAGACATGTCTCAGTCTCCAGAAAGTAACATCTCAGTCTTTCAATGGAAATTGTATGATAAATGCAAAATAGGAAAAATGCTCACTGAGGTCCAACTCAGTTTTCAGGTAGCAATGGTAAGATCTGTAAATGTAGCAAAATCAGTATTTAAAAGGGTTACTTATGTCATGTTATCATAGTGGCAAATATGTCATCTTATCAGATCATTGGAAGCTAACGGGCATGTGCCACACATGGTACAGTTCATTGGCACCTATTGGGTACATGTGCAGTACACCTGGGTGCTAAGCCGCATGTAGCCAATTTACACAGGCATGTGCAAATGGAATTACAAAACCTAGAATTTTAATGAACCTCATTAATTAAGTATGGTGCAAATGGTATTTAAAGAGGAGTGCACATTAGATGTTCTTATTTTCAGTGATTCCGAGTTAGAGGCAAATAGGTACCTGCTAGCATTTCTGTTTTGGGGAATACTACATATGTTAAAGTTCCTCATTCTCAATGGTACCCATTTAAATTTATTTTTACTGAAAATGTGTGCTTTAACAGAAACTGTTGCAAGTTACTGTACAATGTTTGATTGACGTTTATGCATACAGGTGTATTTCACTACCATATCCACTTGTACAGACTAGAGATTTGCATTTAAAATGTGAGCATTACATAAAGACAACTTTATGGATCATCCTTACTTCATACTAGCAATTCCATACACTCTGTGGTGTAAGTATGGGAACCCATGGGTTCTGACATTATCTGTATGTACTATGTTATTTTCCTGTTACAGATATTTCTTCATTGATGGTTTAAAATGTAATATAATAACATCATGACGAAAGTCTTATAACTACTGGCTCAATATACAATGGATCTGTACTGTCGGCGGCTTGCCTACAGATCCATTCTGACACTTTTCATAAGTTGTACAATTGTTAGTTTGTGTAGTAATTTAATATGTAATGCATACAGACTTATGTGGCATGATCCCATTCAACAAATATGTAGTGTAAGGGGTTCTAATCCCCCATACAGCCTCTAAAAATATTACAAGTTATGTTGATTTTACAACTGTCATGTATGAAGGCATTTTATTTAGTTTTTGTGTCACAATAGTATTTATCATGGACAGTGTTTTATAAACATTTACACTGCACAAGAATTCATGCCATTTATGGTGACATATGCTGTCCGCATAATCATTTGCATAACTGGGCTCCCACAGGAATATGATCATGCACATATCAATGTCTTTCAGACTGCCAACCATTCTAGGGTGACAAATTCTTCCCACAGGAAAATGGCATCATACTAGATGCACACTGACAACATTGCCAGAGAGTCCTTAGCCATGCAGGGAATACAGTCTGGAGAAATAAAATGTGGACCCACCTCATCAACATGATTAATGCAGCTGGAGGTCACAACATATCCCATGAGACATGTCAATGGTGTTGCTCAGATATGATCCTCTGTGACGCCAACAGGTTAAAATGATATGAAAGAGTGAGGGATGCCACCAGTGGTGGACCACTATTGACCCTCCCTGGTGACATCACAATATTTATGATCTCTCAGCATACAGCAATAGGAGAGTGATGCATACTTAGGAATGGGATAGAAGCTGGAGTTCCAGGCTGAGCATGATTTTCTTTCTTTCCTTGACATGGTTGAGTATCAAGAAAATCACTGAATATTGTTGTTGTGTCATGTATTGTAATCTTTGATTTACAGCATTAGTTTTAAGTTGTGTACAGATCCACACAGAGTGATGATGATGAATGTAAGTTTAATGCCATGTACTCATACAACATCAGTACAGACAGAAAAGTGCAACCAACAAGTGTAATGCTGTCTGCATTAATATTCACAGGTCCATCTGCTTCTGGACAACACCAGGGAATGGCAGGTGAGTGCCACCATACTGTGTTACTGTGACCACTAGCTGTTATTACTTCAGCCTCGTATCATGGAATTGTTGTTTATCACATAATTTCCCTAACATTGTACAATACAGGTACCCCCAATTGGGGCCCAAGTCTTGCAGGTGCAAGCACAGACAGGCCAAGTATGTTACTGCAACAGGTTCATAGTTTGCATCAATGGGTAGCACACATGTGATACATGGCATTAATACCACTATTTTTCAGCACAAGGCCATCTGGTCAATAGCCACAACACCCATCATGTGAGTATTTGCAGTCCCTGTTACTGTGTTTTAAATGTCATGCTGTCAGTATTGCTTTGGCTAAATACATGGCTGTGTTGTCTTTTTCTTTACTTTCTCACTGCAGGATGTGCAGCACAACAAATAAATCTCTACAGCGGGAGTCTGTCAGTGGTATGCAATTAACTATGTTTCATACATGTCATTCTTGTTACTCCTATTATTGTCCTCCATTAATAGTGTGATGCTCTTTCCATTCTTAGACCAAACCGCATCAACCTCACCAACTGCACAAACAAGTGGAATGCCTATGTAAACCCTTCTGTACATTTTAACTGTGTTCAAATGCTTATTGGTGACAATAATGTGATTAATAATGCTGATTTTTTTCCCTAAGTTCATCCCTCTTCAACAGCACTGTTTTCCCAGGAGAAGTTGTCAGCTGTGTGTTTTGTTTGCATTCATCACATATGTCATGTATGTTGGCTATGTAACCTGACTGTATACTCCCTGTTATGTAGATTCCATGAATCATACATAGAAAAGACCTGTAAAGTCATTATTATGTGTAACATTGCAGTGAGATATATGTGGCATATATCTTTAATGATATCCAGCATGTGTTGTAAGAACATTGTCCTACTCTGTGTCATCTGTCTCTTCTTTTAATACATCAACTATCTGTATCCTCCACTAGCCCGTCCATGATCATGATGTGGAATCTGATGTGTCTCAATATGGTAGCATGGCCCCTGGCACATAGGACATTGATGTGGTGATACAGACCAACCAAGATGGTGACAGTGATGTTGATGCACTCTAACCTCAGATTTGGAGGGAAACTTGTCTAGCCATTCTGAAAATGAGGGGTCCAAATGGACAGATGGGCATCTGAATGGAGTGATGGAGGTCCAAATGGGGAGATGGGGTTCCAAACGGAGAGATGATAAAATCAGCAAGTAAAGGAGATATTGCTGGAACTGAATTCATCCTCAAGTCTTGGTGAGTACTTTCACAAGGTGGACTCTGTTTTTACAAAATCTCACCAAGATGACACTGATATATAGACTGTATTTTATATAGCATATATCATGGACAGACATAGCTTAAAAAATAAAAAAGACAGCTGGGAGCACAAGTCCCAGGTTAAAAATGTGCCCAGTCCTGGTATGCGCACGTGTGCCAGGACTGGAATAATTGACAGTGTAGAATTGTAAAGACACAGAAACATTCCTATAATGGGGTTAAGGCCAGGCTCAGGGGGAGGATGCCTCCTCTTATGTAGAAGGAAGTGTAGTGCACAAAAAAAACACATAAAATGACAGGCCAAAAAAGATCCATAAAGATAACAGAGTGGCTATTGAGGATAAAAAATAAATTATGTGTTGTTACTATTATGCAAGATAACCAGAATTTCTGGTCAGAAGATATACAAAAGATTAAGAGAGAAATTAGATCAAATAAAAATACATGCACAAGAAAAAATGTCAAAGGCTTAAAATGCACATTTCTGTTCATTAATACAATAGATTCATGAAAAACATTATATATACCAAGAAACCTTGGCCTGTTTGAAAAAAGAAGCAAGAAAGGAAATGCAAAAATATAAAGATCAAAATCTAGAAATTTTTGAAAGGTATAATAAAGCAATATGGACATGGGAAAGAAAGAGATCTGATATGGTGCAATATTCATGAATGGAGTAAGCCAAATTAATCAATACAAAAAAGCAGCTCCAAAAGTATCTGAAGGGAAATACAGGCAAAAGCACCCAAATAAGAAAAATCTTACAATACAAAAAATAAGATCACAAAGAGGGAGCATAGTACAGAAGATTAGTAAAGTAGAAGTTAAAAAAAGAAGCTGAAGTTATGAAATACAGACAAAATGAAGGATTTAGTGTAAGAGCTCTAACACAGTTTATAATATAGCATAATGGAATGGGTCTGTATCATGAAATCGAACTTCCAAAATGTCGAACACCATAAGTTCGAACTTGGAAGATCGAATTCGGACATCAAACCTTCAAACCTTCAAAACAGTGATTTTTTTCCCAGGGAAAAATATTTGCTGTTCCAAAAAATACACACATAACACAATCACACCAAACACCGTCAAAACCTACACTAAACCTAACATACACCATTATCTATGCACTATCCTTAACCCAGCCCTAACCCTAAAGTCCATCACTGCTGCACACTTACCTGACCCATGCCTTAACCCTAAAGTCTGTCACTATCCATTCGTACACTTACCTTGACCAGTCTGAAAATGCCGAAGCTGCAGAAATGGCCAAACAAATTCTTTCCCTGGGAAAGAATTTGGGTTTCCGCAGCTTCGACATTCTTACCCTTCGAACTACCAAGTTCGGCCTTCCAGTATTCAGCATTCTCAATGTTCGATTTTGCGATAGGAACCCTAATGGAACAATGAGTCCTTCAAGTAAGAAAAAACAGGAGGAGAGAGAGACATCTGAAGAAGAAATATAGACATGGGAAAGAAAGAGAGATTTGATATCATGTAATATTTCTGCAAAGGAGAAAGGAAACCTAATCAATACAAAAAAGCAGCACTAAAGATATTTAAAGATAAATATAGGAAAAGGTGCCTGGATATGGAAAATTTTACAATACAAAAAAGAAAATGAAAACAAAGGAGGGGGGGATAAAAAAGAGGATTAGTAATGGAGAAGTTAAAGAAATTGAAGTTATGATCACCTGCGAAGTGAAGGATTTAGTGTAGAAAATCTAACTCTGGCAACATCACAGCATGACAGAATAATGACTCTCAAAGGAGAAACCAGTAAGGCAAGAAGCATATGATCAGTTGCTACATGAAGATTCTTTGCTCTCAGTAGGAAACCAGTACAAAAGTTCAGTTGGAGTTGCACAGCAAAGGAAGGAACAAGAAAATGTGGCAACTCCAATGCACTGAATGTTATAGAGTGAAAGGCCATTGAGTTCCCATATGAAAGAACAATGGATGACACAGGATGAAGTTGAAAAGAATATGGCACAGGAACATGTTCTGGAACTTTTTGTAGAATGCCTGCTGGAAATAGAGAACAAAGAAAGTGCACTTTGTTTAGAAGAAAATGATCTAAGGGAAGAGTTTCCCTGATTTAATAGGGATGGACAGACATATTAAGATCAATGAAAGAATTAGACTACAGAAAGTCAATAAGGCTCAAAATGTTAAAAGTTTGATAAAACAAATGAACACAATAATCAAGACTGTTCAGAGAAATTGCTGCAATATAACAGAAGTAAATGGGTTATAATATTGTGCAGCTAAATTAATAACAGATAAAGTCTTACCACAAAAACCCAGGGCAGTATGAGTAAGGAAGAGAAAAAATCAAATGTTATCATGGAAATATCAAATAGCAAAAACTATACACCAAGAAGTGTCAATGTTAGAAGAGTACAGAAGAGGGAACAGATCAACAAAAATACCCAGAAAGACAGACATGTTAATACCAATGTGCAGTATCAGAACAGGCCAGGATCTATTGTATACTATTGCAAATAATAAACTAAAGATATCAGCACAGGAGAGCAGACACGGTGAGATAATGGCATCACTGACTGCTCCAAATGAAAGTATGCTAATTGTGGCATGGTCATTAGATGCCCTGGTCTCTACAGTTCTACAACAGTGTGGTAGTACAAGCAGGATTCTGCATACCCTGACTGTGCTTAACTAATTCCAAAATGGGAGAGGCAGACACCTGTTCAGTAGAACCAGACTTGCACATTGAACATCAGTGTGTATGCTCCATTATCCACATGCTTACACTGCTAACCCATCTGCCTTAGTCCCACCAGTTACAACCAGACAGTCAAGTGACTGTCATGTTCATTCACCTAAACGTGGTGTTGTCACCTCACCAGTCTCCTCTGTAGAGCAACATTGGCCAAGTGTTCTGTATGTAGTAGGGGCACAGCAGACCATGGTGTGAACTGCTAATGCGGTCACCCTTGACTGTGTTAGAGTAAGTCCAACAGTTTAATAAACATAGCTGACACCATGTATTACATTACTTTATCCATAGTTTACTGTGCTATATCTGGCTTGTAATGTTAAAAGTTCTGCATTATGTTCTGTGCTGTTTCTCTTTTTTAATCTTATTGTAGTGTAGAGATAAGAATGTGTTACACTGATGTGTGTTCCTTACTGATTGTCATAAACTTGATACAACAAACTGAGTGTGTATGCATACCTGTGTCAGTTGTGCCCTGAGTTGATGATCCCTGTTGTGACAGATGTGTGTACATTTATAATAATGTTATATATTATTATTAGCATTCTTCTGGTGTTATGTCTGATGCTCACTGTGTACATCAAGTGGGTAACTGCCATTAGATGAAATCTGTGTTGCTATGATGGGGCAATGCCTGAACACCAATGTTTAATCTGTGTACATATGTACGTGTGGCATGTCATGACTCAAGGCTGTGGATTAGATGCTACCATGTTGCCTGGGCCTGCACTTGTGGTCACACTTTATGATGCCTATGCCTGTGTCTTCTGCCACCTATGTCCTCCTGCTCCTCCTCTGATACATGTGGGATGCCATCTTCACAAATTTGGGGATCTTGAAGTAGTTCACCCACACCTGAAGCTGGAAGATTACCATGTGCTCTAGTAATCATGTTATTCAGCATGGTGCACACCATTATCATCTGTGCAGCCTTCTCTGGTGTGGATTGCAGTGCACACCCAGATGTGTCCAGACATCTGAACCTAGATTTCTGTAGACCAAACAAATACTCTATGGTGTTTCTGGTCATTGCATGAGCTATGCTGTAGGCTTCCTCAGCAGGATTGTATGGTCCGTGGTATAGTGACATTAGCCACAGCTCAAGTGTACAATCACAGCCACCTGTTGTGGGGAATAAAACACATGTGATCATACTGGATATTTTTGTCAGGTGTATCCTTAGCTTACATCCTAGCTGTGTTACTGTACTTATCCAGTAGTAGTCCCTCAGGTATTTCACCTTGCTGGAAGCAACACCCAGTCCACTTTCTCTGCATATGGCAGCATAATGGACACTTCTAGGGTGTGTTGCCATGATGTTTGTTATGCTGCTGTTTGCTGCACACACAACCTAGCAGCTGATGGATGGTCAGCCCTTTTTGTTTATGTATTAGTCTGCTTCAGGATGTACTGGTGTCTTGATAAGTACGTATGTGAGATATATTGCATCAAGTAAATGGGGGCAGTTTGCAGTGCTGTAAAACCTGTACACTACAGTTCTCCACTACATGAGGATGGAAAGTACATATAGTTATCCACATTGCTGCACATTGTTTACATGATCTTTGGCAGGATATGGCTGGCGGTTCTGTGTGAAATGCCAACAGCATTCCCCATGTGTGGAATGCTCTAGATGCAAGCACTCCTATGTTGAGATACACGTTGGTTCAAGGGGGATGGAGTTTTCTCATAGTGTCCACACAAACATGTGTGGGGCATACATTTTGCAGACAGCTTGCACCAATTGTCTCACTAGTACCTGCCAATTATTTGCTGCTCTGACAACTGGCTTAGTTGCAGCTTTGCACTGACTCCAGCGGGCTGCCTTCTGGGGCACACAGCCATATCCTCATTTATGGCTTGTATCACTGCAGCCTACTGTGGTTCATTAACTGCAGGTTGCATTTTTATGTTTTTTTTTTTTTTTTGGTATTGCTCCGGACTTCTGCAGAATCTGAACTAGTAGCTTTTGTTCACTTAGGTATGTAAAGCACACACTGAGGATTTCAGAAATAGAGTCAGTGTGGCAGTTTGTCATATTCAAGTTGAGTTGGGTGTGCACAATGTGTTTTAGAATCAGAGGGGCATACATTGAATCCATAATTATCCTACCCTGAATAGCTAAGTAGTCCATGCACCTTCAGTGTTTTTTTTATGAAATGGCATTCCTAGCAGGTGTGCTGAAGTGTTCCTTCAGTGTGCTGCGCTGCCTGCAAATACCATCCACAAACTTTACAGAATCTGGCACAATGTGTAAATAACTGGTAAATAATGTATGTATAAATAATGCAAACAGCACTCTTTCTGTTTCCATTCTCCACTGTGACATGCTATAGGGTAGTCATGGCATGGAGTAGTAGAATATAAAAGTTACATGTTAAATACTACTGATGGAACTGGTAGAATTACAGTGCTAAATGTTGAGGATGCTGGCTTTCTGCTTGAGCAACTGTAAAAATATGTGATGTTAGAAAGCTGACTATTGAGGAAGCTACTTCATGGAGCCAGATAATGGATAAGTGAGATGTTCATGAAAGCAACATTGCAGAGCCATTGTTAGAGGGAGTTAAAGGTCATCCAATGTCATCACATTCTGTTTATCGGTCAGGTAATGGTATAGCTATTCAGAGCATTGATGCAAAGGAAGTGAATAGTGCAATGACTTTACCTACAAAGACATTTTCAAAGATTGTTAGGGTATTTATTTACATAAGAAAAGAAAACTCTTGTGATTTGACTTTTGAAAACATAACATCTGCTGAACAATTTTTGCCTATGTGATTTAAAACAAGTGTGTATTTCTTACACTAATTATAATTTTGCCAGACTGAATATTTCAGCAAAGTGACATATTACTGTATAATCCTGAATAACTAACATAACCAGTATGTATACGAGATACTTTTTTCAATATGTTGTAAATATGTATGTGTTACTAAAAAAATAGGATGAATGTAATTTTTTTGGAATGGTTGCTGGAAAGCATATATTCTTTATAGAGGACAACCATACACGTGTGTGTGTGTGTGTGTGTGTGTGTGTGTGTGTGTGTGTGTGTGTGTGTGTGTGTCTGTGTGTGTGTGTGTGTATGTGTGTATGCGCATGTGTGTGCCCGTGTATGATGTGTGATTCCTATTCACATTTTATGCAGAACTGCATGGACAGATTGGCCATGCTATAAATAATTATGCAATATTTTGCAGGAAATGTAAGAAACTTGGTTAAAGTTTATTTGATTGCCATAAGATTAAAGAGATTGAAAATTTAGACTTACATCAAACTACTGCTGTACATCATATTCAAGGTGAGTAAAAACTAAGGATACTATAAATAATAAACAGGGATGAAGGAAAAGAAATTATTAAAAGTAGTATTGGAACTGAGGAAGATGACAATCAAAAAAAGATGCTAATGATACTTTAGATGCTGATATAAGTGATGGGAATGTTGACAAATTGAATACTACAGAAAAATATCTAGGAAATTTATATATTTATATATAATATATGTATTTCAGTACACGTAACATTCTAACTCCCCACTATTCCTTGTAACTACCCATCCCAGCCTGGGAATGTCAGAGTTTACATAAAACAAATCTCTTTCACATTGTGTACTTTCCTCCCTTCCTGGGCATTCCAGACTCTGTAGACCACAACACATCGCTTAACCCCTTCAGCACTTTCTTTACCTTCAGTCATCTGTTAATACACTTTACAGCTTAATATTAGAATGCAGTTGTGAAACATTTAGAACTACATTAAGTATTTGTGGTTTGCATAACTCTGCATTTATACTACACATCATTTTTAACATGAACAAATATTAAATAATTCATCAAACATATTTGTGAAGAACTTGTAAGTTAATATGCATTTTGTGTAGAATAATCATGAGAGATATACTTTTCTCTAACAGACTACACCCTTTGACACCACTAGTGTCATAAAATACACAATTATATTTTGATTTTCCTTAATTTGATAAAATACACTTCATCTGTAGTGATTGAGTTTTCATTCATCCTAAGTTCATCATCAGGTACAAGTGGAATTTCATGTGCAGGTGTGATCAAGGACTTTGTGATTACAGTGTTTAGAACAGAAAATATTAAAACAATTAAACAAATAATACCTATTTTTATACCTTGTAAAATACTAGTTCCTAGGTTACCAAATACACTGCCCAACCATCCAAAAAGTGTCCATTATTTAGAATTAGTGTGCAAATATTTGGCCCTCTACTCCATGAAATTGGCCAGCATTTCTTGTTTATTATGGCAGTCAGTAATATAAGAATAACAATGATTTTCATAAGGGCACATAACCCCCCTTTTGTAGCAGGCATTATATCGAGTGCCAATCAGTTCTGTAACACTACAATTCGTACTGCAGTCATTTTTCAATTTGTCATTGTGATGTGATATGAAGCATGGTTAGCTACCTCCTGAAAAATTTGAGCAAGGATGGTGATTTCAAGCATTGTCTTTTGCACTACATACCCAGGAGTTAACTGAAAATACTTGGTCCACCCGGTGGATTGCACACTTATTTCTCAGTCTACCTGCTGGAGGGTTCTCTAAATGTTGAATAGCAGGAGTAATATAGCCCATAAAGCAACACCCTGACCAGTTTATGGGTAACCAGGTGCAGGTATGATCACCACAAATTAGTAACAATCCTCTATCATGCCCATGCCACACTCGCAGTCATAGCATCTTAACTGTAAAGAGTTCAACACACTTTCATATCTAGTGTCATTGTATTTGCTGATTCCTGCTGGCACAGTTCCATTTTGGGCATAACATGTGTGTCCACGATTTGTGGTGGCAAGCTAAAGAGACACAAACTTTAAAAATTAGTCAGATTACACCAGGTTAAATTAGTGTCCACAGCATACTTTCAATGAACCAACAGGAAACTATTTTCTCTCGACCAGGTTATTAAAGGAAACAGCAACAAAAACAGAGCGAAAGTACCATTGGCATAATCAAACATGTCATCATTATTAGAGTTTTACAATAGCATTACATAAGAATTATTACTTCTATAATCTGCTTGGTGGCATAATCTGTCGTATTATCTATGTGCTTTTGATAAGCACTCAATGACAAATTTTTAACAGCAAGACAAAAAAATATATATATATATATATATATATATATATATATATATATATATATATATATATATATATATGTGTGTGTGTGTGTGTGTGTATAAAAATATTATTTTTGCAACCAAATCTTCATTTTAATCAGGCACCATCCACAAATGTATTTTGACATTGTGCATAGGAGTGTCCTTTAAGTCCTTTCTAGATGAAAGCAGAAAATTAGTCACACACACACACAATCATCTTTAGCAATAAATAACAAAGATGCAGGATTTAGAACAGAACGGCGTATTGGAGAAACAGATAGATCAGGAAAAAGTGCACATTCTGTTTAGTTGGACATGCAGTCAAGAGTGGTTGAGTTTCATTTTAAGTAATAAAGGTGATTCAGAGTGAGAGATAGCTACTGTAAGATCCTACTCTGAGATATTAAATGACCAAGATAACATACCGGAGGTAATCATAGCTGTACTTTTTCTGTTGATACTTTGTGTCCTTTTCCTGCAGGGATAGTTAAAAGATGTAGGGCATCTTGTTAATATTGATGAAAAGAATCAGATGCTATTAGTAAATTATTTACATATTGCACTAACACAGACCCATCTGGAAATGTCACATCCTTTAAATATTTTTTTTAGAATTTGAGAAAATAATGAAAGAGAATCAGTGCATCCTTGTGGAAACCATGTCCATGTATACTACTGTCCCTTATAAGTCAAAGTAAACAGAAGCTGACTTTCAGAATGGATAGGTAGAGAAAAGAATGCTGAACAGAGATCTGTTACGGAAAAATATTTTGCTGTAGATGGTATACAACTAAGTATTGTTGCTGGGTTTGGAACCACAGGAAAAGTTGGTAACACTGCATTGTTTACAGCCCTCAGGTCTTACACAAACCTATAAGTATTTTTTTTTTATTTTTATTTTAGGGAGACTAGGAGAATTGCAAACACTTTTAGCTGGCACTATTCATTTCTTGTTGCATCAAATACAGAATTACCCGATTTCCTGTTGTGCTTCTGATTTCAGTGGATACTGTGAAATTTTATGGAGGGGTTTTGATGGGTACATTTTATTTTTACAGGTTTTTTAGATTTTAATATACCTACGTCATTAGCATGTTTAACCCATAAGTTAGCAGGTACCTGCTGCAGCAGTTTTCAGTTGTCTGTATGCCTTCAAAAGTCTTTTCTTAGCTTTTCCTAAGAATTGTAATACTTTCCCCTCTAATTCTGTTATAACATCTAGATACTTCCCTGCTGGTGTACAGTAAAGGGTACAACCCAGCTTGCACAGAAGATTTGCTGGAATAGTTGTAACCAAAGAAAAGAATGCCTTTCTTCAATTGGACCTAAAGAAATGGGCATAGGTTTTAAAACAGGATACATAACAGTAGCATTTGTTACACCAACTGCCTTTACTTTGTTTTGATACTGGTATGTGACTGTCTGAAGTAAATTTTAATACAGACCTAGTGTTTCCAGTTTCACCAAGAATAGAATTTACTTTGCATTTATTTCTACTTTAACATAGGGTCCTTTTTTATCCAGTGGCAGCAAAGGGATTAAGATTTATTTTTGTTTTATTACCCTGCCATAGTCAGTATGGTGATTTGCAGCACTTAATAAGGACTTTAAGTCTTTTTCCTGCCAGTCTATGAGCACATGCTTTATTTTATTTTGTACAGGGCTCGCAAACCCTACACAAAGGCAGCTGCAATAACTGGTTTAGCTTGTTCATTTGGATCTGGTATTTCTGAATGTTTAGCAAACACTGCTTTAAAATGACTCAAATAATCTTCATAGTCTCTCTCTCTTTATTTTGCCTACATGCCTGACACACTTTTGTAATTTACCAATGCTATTCTTTTATCTGTTAGTCCATTTCTTATGGGAGTCTTCTTCTTCTTTTGGCTTTTTTCCTGTTAAGGGTCGCCACAGCGGATCACCTGTTTCCATTTCTTCCTGTCCTTTGCATCTTTCTCTGTCACACCAACCACCTGCATGTCCTCTCTAACCACACCCATAAACCTTATCTTAGGCCTTCCTCTTTTCCTCTTATCTGGCAGCTTCATCCTTAGCATCCTTTTCCCAATATATCCAGCATCCCTCCTTAGCACATGTCCAAACCATCGCAATCGTGCCTCTCTGGATTTGTCTCCAAACTGTCCAACCTGGGCTGACCCTCTAATATACTTATTCCTAATACTGTCTACCCTCGTCACACCCAGTTTAAATCTTAACATCTTTAACTCTGCCACATCCAGCTCTGACTCCTGCCTTTTTATCAATGCCACTGTCTCCAACCCATATAACATAGCTGGTCTCACTACCCTTTTGTAGACCATTCCTTTCATTCTTACTGGTACTCGTCTGTCACAAATCACTCCTGACATTCTTCTCCACTCACTCCACCCTGCCTGTACTCTCTTCTTTACCTCTCTGTCACATTCACCATTACTCTGAACTGTTGATCCCAAGTATTTAAACTCATCCACCTTCACCAGCTCTACTCCCTGCATCCTCATCATTCCTCTAGCCTCCCTTTCATTCACACATATATTCTATCTTAGTCCAGTTGACCTTCATTTATCTCCTTTCTAGAGCATATCTCCACCTCTCCATGGTCTCCTCAACCTGTTCCCTACTCTCACTACATATCACAATGTCATCTGCAAACATAAAATTTGTTATTTTAGCCTTTTCAAGTAACTGTGTTCTTATTTCATTGGAGTAACTGCCCAAAGCAGCTGGTTTAAATCTGTCAAAGTAGCATTGTAATTGTTTTTTTAATTTCTCTCTAAACCTTAATGGATTTTTTTACAGTTAGAAAACATTTAGCTATAATATGCAAATCAGCATTAGCCCCACATTTTTTTAAAAGGTGCCAAAAGATCTTCTGCAGAGGCAATAGCCTCTTGTCCTGCCCTCTGATATGAGCACTTGTGATGAGCCACAGGAATGTCAAAGGCCAGTGCTCCTGTTGGAAAGGTAGAAGCTTGTTGAGAATAATAGGAAGAAGAATAAAGAAAAACCTTTTAGATTGCAGATGCATGTTCTAAAGAAAAGAGGTGAACAGGAGAACTTAGTTGAGATTAACAATACCATGCTGACATTGTGTTCAAAATGCAGGAGTCTGAGAAACAGCAGACTCTTGTACAGAAGCCACCTGTACCAGTACATATGGGGGTGGGGTGCAGTAGCTAATGGAGGATTATCATCCTCTTCAGAAGTCTCTGCATTTTGGCCATCCTTAGATTTTTTTTTCTCCAAACCTGCCAAAACAGGATAAAGGAATTCGTTTTTACTGGTCTGTACTGCTTTTTTTATCATCTTTTACCTGTTGCAACAGTTGTTTATTAGCATCCTCCAACCCCCTTAATGCTGACTCTTTTTCCTTTTAAGTGCTTCAGTATACAAAGTATTAAGTATTGATATTTGCTCCCCACTTCCTTTGTTTTTCTTCTTTTTTTCAAAATACCTTTCAAGTTCATTAATTTATCCTTATCATAAGTTCCATTTAATGGAAATACCCCACCAGAGCAATTCTTAGTAAGCTAAAACCAGTCATGCACATACTTACAACTTCCTTTATTTTAACTATGATACATAAAATATGCAGGTGTTCCCTTTTCAGGAATTCAGTCTTGCTTGCTTATCTTCCCATTGTTTTCTCTTTTTTTCCATTTTTTATGTTTTTTCTTGGATCCTGGCAGTTCAGAGAAAAGAAAAATAACTATATAAATCCACACACCATTCAGGGAGGAAAGAGTAGGAATTCTGTAATCATGCAGTGACAGTGGAGTGGTTTTGATCAGCCTTTTCCCACAGCACCCTCTTGCTTTCATTGCATCACGAGCTCAAGAGTTACAGCTCCAGCATTACAACTGGGATAATTGTGTCCATAATTAACCACTCTTTCTGACCATCTGAGGGTACTTTCACATAGTCACACCTGAACTTGATTTAACAACAGACACATTTATGTCCCAACATTCTGTACGCTCATAAATTTGAATGAACTTTTAACTTTTCTTTTTGTCTCTCTCTCTCTTTCTCTCTCTCTCTGTCTCTGCAGTCATAACATCACACAACAACACAGACATCAGTCATATATTAAAGCAGCACAAAGCAAACAGTCATGCCTGTTACCTTGTTTCCTAAGGGTACTGCCCTCGACACAAGGCACCACCTTGTGTTAAATTCTCTCTTTTTTTGTTGTTTAATATATACATATATACAGTAACAACTTGTCCTTAGTTGCTCTCGAGCCTGCCCACTATAACCTTGAGGGTACTGCCCTCAACACAAGGGACCTCCTTGTCTGAAACTGTCTTTTTGTTATGTGCACATAACCTTGTCCTTAGTTCCTGTGGGATTCACCCACTATAACTTTTACATACAAGGAATAAGCAAATTTATGTCATTCCACAAGGCAGCAGACACCGCATACCTAACAAGCAATTCAGTCATTCAACAAACAGGAAACTCATATACCTAAAAAACAACGTCAATCATTCAACAAAACAGTACACATTATATACTTAAACTCAAGATCAGTTATTCAACAAACAGTGCACATTATATACTTAAAAGCAAGGTCAGTCATTGAACAAAACAGGAAACATATACTGAAAAGCAAGATCAGTCATTGAACAAAACAGTAGACACTTGTTGTTTGTTTTTCGGCTTTTCCCATTAAGGGGTCGCCACAGAGGAACTCCGGTCCGCTAATGATTGGCAGTAGAATTTTACGAAACGCCGAGGTGCCAGCTCGACGCCCAACCTTCAATGAAGGCATGCCCATTTACGCACGCATGTCTTTCGAACGCTACCCAACCATGGGGAGGACATGCAGACTCCACACAGAAAGCACTCCCAAGCCAAGCCGAGAATCGAATGGGAGAACCTCTTGCTGTGAGGTAACAATGCTAAAAAGCCAGTCATTTAACAACACAATAAACACATTGCCATGGTTGCAACCATTACTTTGAACTGAAGTTGCCTAAAAGTGAAGAAAGAGAGGAAAGAAAGAAAGAAAGAAAGAAAGAAAGAAAGAAAGAAAGAAAGAAAGACATCTCTAGCCTATATGTTTGCACATCCTGAATAGTTAAGTATCCGATCTCTGACTATTCCATACAAAACAGTGTGAAATTCACAGAAGAACTCTCTGTGTAGGGCCTTTTATTATTCATTCCACATTGTTCCACAGCAAGATCAAAGTTCAGATTTCAAGCACAGCACCAAAATGTTAAAGTGCAGTGTAAAATATACCTAAATAACATTAATTACCTGATAGTCTTGAGTCAAGAATAAGTCTTTAGGATGTGCAAAACATTTTCTTTTTATTTAAATCCACATACATCAGCAATGGGAGATCTTCAAAGTTTAAAAATCAGTTTCACCAACAGCAAAAATGCACAGTTTTTATTCCCTTTTATTATCAGTATCATGCATGCAGAATACTGACATTGACAAATAGGGTCTCTGCAGACCCTTGTGCTTCTTGCTTAATGCTGCACGTGAACACTCAACAATCATGTTTTAGTAACAATAATGTTTTAGAAAAACACAAGCCATTTGGCTTGCTAATCAGTCTTGTTTTCCAACCTTGTATATTTCAGTACCAGTAACAGTCTAACTCCCCAACATTCCTTGTAACCACCCATCCCAGCCTAGGAAGATCAGAGCTTACATAAAACAATATCTCTTTTACACTGTGTACTTTCCTCCCTTCCTGGCCATTCCATACTCTGTAGCCACAACACATCCCTTAACCCCTTCAGCATTTTCTTTACCTTCAGTAATCTGTTAATACACTTTACAACTTAATATTAGAATGCAGTTGTGAATCACTTAGAAATACAATAAGTATTTGTGGTTTGCATAACTATGCATCTATACTACATATCATTTTAACACAAGCAAATATTAAATAATTCGTCAAACATATTTGTAAAGAAATTGTAAGTTAATATGTATTTTGAGTAGAATAATCGTGAGAGATGCATTTTTCTATAACGGCTCCTTATAATGCTGTCGCAGACGCAGGTTGTCAAATGCATCTTTGTCAAACTGAAAAGCGTGAAAAGGCAAAAGAGCGAAGCGGCTTTTCAGTGAATTCTTTCCCTGGGAAAGAATTCATTTGGCTGCTTTTGCTACTTTGCCTTTTTGGCACTGTAGTGCGATCTCGGAGTTGGTATATTTAAGAAGGGGGGTGTGGGAGGCAAAGCTCCCCACATTATGTAATGTTTTATAGTTTTTTTTTTTTTCTCAGAACAGTGATTTATTTTTCCCTTGGAAAAAAATGCTGTTCTGGGGTTTCAACGTTGTAACCTTTTGCTTACATGGGATCGATTGTGTGTCGTTCACTCTAATGAGCATGAGATATCATAATATAGACCCTTCTATAACAATAGGTTTGTAGGTGTTTACTAGGCTAATGACCACAAGGGCCTTTTTAAGCCTAGCCATGCATCCAAAATCTCTGATGAGTTCTGATACCTTTGATAAGTGTAAGCATGGGCATGGGAGATGAACCATTTACAGGCTACCTGTTTACATCAAAGACATAGGTGCCAAACCAGGGATACATTTCTGGGTTCCCATCCAATTTTCCAAGTTGCACTTGAATTGGATTAGGGAGGAACTCTGCTTCACATGGATGGGTAGCCTGGTCCATAGATGGAGTAGTCTCTGTGATACATACCTATTTCTTCAGCAGGTCCTATTTATATCACAGACAAGGTTTATGTATTTAGAATGGGTAATTCTGGTACTGTTTGTTTTATGGCTATGCACAAGGTCAATCAGAGTGGAGTCTGACAATGCCCTATATGCCAGGCATAGAGATCCCCTCAAAATCCTGTAGGCGACAGACTACAGGGATAGGGCCTTGAGGTGGTCTGCATAGGACATAATACTTAGGCACTGTATTCTTTTAGTGAGGAATCTCTGTGGACATTCCAGTTGTTGGATATGCCTGGTTAGGTACATGCCAAAGGGGGCATTGTACTCAATGATAGCACTGATGAATGTTGAATACAATGGAACAATGACTTCTTTGGACTTAGATTCCATACCTTTTTTTATAAGTTGCTCAACATAGAATGATTTCTTTACCACTGTAGACATGCTATGATCAAAGGCTAGATTACTTTCCATGTGTGTCCCTAAGTCCCTGACTACTGGGTCAAGTCTAAGGGGTATGTTGTCAATATGATAGCAGGGATGGATGACTTCCCAAAGGATACTATTATGCATTTCTTGGCATTTAGCTTTAGTCCATGACTCTGACACCAGTTGTTTGTCTGTGTCAGCCCCTCCTGGAGAACACTTGAGTCAGTGTGAGATTCAATGAAGCTCCTAATTTGCAATCATCTGCAAATTTAGTCAGTTAGAGACCACTGACATTATCATTAATTTTTTATATGAATAGTAATATTAATAAAACACACATACTCTTTTCAATAGGTACTATGTTATCTTTTTCATGACCTGAGCTATGACCAACTCAAGCAGATGGAACCTTAGTTTAATGTCTCATCTGAAAGACAACATACTCAGGAGTATGGCACCCTCTTATGTTGAACTTCACTTTCAGTAAATGATTTATCTAGTGTGAGAATAGCAGACCTCTAGAGCATAGGTGAGTGTGCTATGTGTTGCATAACTGATGCTATTAAATGATACTATTTCACTTTTCATCCATTTTTCTTGTCCCATGTAAACATCCTGTTGTCCTGATAATCCTCCAGGTCTAAATTAACTAAATTTGTTTTCGTATTTTTAAGTTCCTCATCCTGTTTAGTAATAGACATGGACATTTCTTGAACTTTTTTTGTTGAAACCAGGCCTGGTTTAAAAAGTAGAAGCTAGTCTTTTTTTAAAATCAGTTACAGATTTGTTCAAAACAGTGATATGTCTCTCGTATTAAGAGATTAAGGCTTTGATGAACATTTCAGATGCTATTTTGTGAATATAGCTCCATAATTCAATAAAAATCTTATCATCTGCATCTAACACTGCTTCTTTGAGATCTCAGAGGCCCCTGGGTACCATACCAGCTTCCAAATAAGCTTTCAAACATATTAATGAACACGTTGCTGATTGTACCTAATGAGATGCATAATTTAATTTAATAAAAATAGACTCCGTGTGTTGTACAGATGTATTCTGAATGATGAGATATCACATTACCTGAAGGAAGTGTCTTGGTATTTAAAAAAAAAAGAAAGAAATATCATCCTTTTTCTATTGATAGGAATGCCACTAATCCCTGCAATGATAAATATCCAGTCATAATAGTGAAGAAATCTAGGAATATACAAATGATAGTTGTGTAATAAACACTCCAGAAAAAAAAGCAGCAGTAACAAAGCACATCAAAATTGTATGGAACAAAAACCCATACTGAAAAAGATAAAACAAATAGAAAAATACACAAATACAGAAAAAAACGTACTGATAAACCAAATTTGATCAAACCATTGTCACCATCTTAAGAAATAAGCTTCCTAATACTCCTGTTATACTGGAAGTAAAGATTAAGTAACACCTCATTAAAATAAAAAGTAAATTTACTTTGCAGTTAATATGAAATAGAAAGTGATGAATATATAAACAGTAAATGAATCAATTATTACAGACAAATTAATGAATATTGCTTTATTAAAAAATACAAGTATAAATAGTCATTTATACTAAGATCAAATAAGGAACCAGTATTGACATCCAAAATGTCTTTTTTTATCAAGATCTCATTTAATACAATCTCAGTTTTGTATTTAATGAGGTTATTAATACCCTGGAGTACAAAAATGAATTGTGGATGTCATGTATTACATGCCTGCCTACATCTAATGTCAATGTAGTGCGCATTAATGTAACCCTTGAACATAAGGGAAGTTTTTCCACATAAAATTAACCCTAGTAGTAAAATGCATCATAAATGATACCCCTTGCTCATGTATGGGTTGGAAGTATATTCCCGGTCACATGTTATTACAGTGAATGCATTTCTTCATCTAAAACAATTTGGCTATCAGGTATATAAATGCCAATATATTTATTTTTATTGAAGGATTGTGATTACATTTTTAGCTCTGATGGTATCTAGGGGCAGGAGGATGACTGCTAGGGGAAATACAAGCTGTCTGAAAACATTCTTCAAAGCAGATTAAGCAGGTGGGATAGCAGCAGTTTGCAGAATATCCAACTGTAACAATTCATAACGCCTTTGCTGGTCAATTCTAATATTACTTTGTTCCCATTGAACAACTTCTTTCATTTTAGATAAGGTTTCTGAAAAAGAAAAGTCTTCTGGAGGACAATCTAAAGCCATAACTTTCTCAGAATCGGAGACTTCATTTTACTCTGAAGCACAGGCTTCTTGCATTAGTGTCTTCTCTTCAGAAAACCGGAGGGGACTCTTTCTTTGCTTATCAGAAGAAAAATGGCACAATTAAAGCAGAAATAAATTCACTTGCAAATCCCAGCAAGTTGTATCTGCTGAAAGAAACAGAGACAAGAGGCATTTTCTACATATTTAGTTTTTGCTTTCATTTCCTGGGAGAATCCCAGGGAAATGGCTGACCCAAAGCAGGTACACTCTCCTGAGGCTCAAGTTCCTTTTTCTGGCTAAGCTGAACACTTACATAACCCCCTCTCCCAACACTGACAAGAATGATTCTCCCTTCCCCATTAAATGGCCACCCTATAGCCACAGGGGATCAGTACATGTATATCTCCCTGTTTCTTGTTGCTCTTTGTGCTACACCAGATGGACTGGTGGAAAATGATGAATTTCAGAGCCATTCATAAAAGGCTGAGGCAAGGAAAGAGCTGCCATGACACCTGAGGACCACCTAACAACTTTCTTCTTCTTGTGAATGGGGAAAGAAGGAAGAATTGAGGAGACTTGTACCTTCCCCATAGGTCCACCCATGAAGGAAGCATCAAAGCAAGAAACCACCCATGAAGGAAGCATCAAAGCAAGAAAGAGGAACTTGCAAGACTCATTGAATCTTAAGATAACCCCCAAAAAAGGTTTTGTGGTAAAAGCACACTGGAAGCCTCCAAAGGAAATAAATCCTGCATGAAACACACAAATGCTAATGCAATATAGGTAAACATAATACAGGTAACAAGCAAATTAAACCACTGAGAGTTCACTCGGGCATTAACTGAGGGAAAATCCTCTGTCATAGTGAAACAGTTCTCAAAAGTAAGTTTACTAGCCAAAAACATATACTTTTTACAGAAAAAAACACATATTCCTCAGAAAATTAAATTAATGGAAGGCTTCCCTAGCAGGGAACTTATCTAACCAGCCTGGAAGGATTGATGGCTGACCGTCAGTTCCATGAAGTCAGCAGTAGAAGCAGACTTTGATGACAAGAAACAGAGTTCTGCTTCAGCTCTGGGGCAGTTAAAGTCAAAGGAATGTTCTATTAAGCATTGAGAAGCTAATGGAATGGCCAGATCCTTTGCAGGATATAACCCAAATAGCTTAGGTTACTGCAACAGTAATATAATGTTGAACAGTAAATTTACCTGTACCAAAACTATACACATGCATGTGATACTCACACATAGTCACACAAAAGTTTATATCCAGTAGCATAACTACAAATGAACTTGTTTGCTGATTTTTCCTTCTCAGCTTGGAGTTGTTGGGGGGGGGTGCAGAAATACGACCTGGCTAGGTCTTTTGGGGAACAAGATTAGGGAATGGCACTGCACAATAGATTAGCCAGCTATGGCTTTGCTTATATTTTTATCTACATCTATAATCTATATCACTATATATATATGTGTGTGTGTGTGTGTGTGTGTGTGTGTGTGTGTGTGTGTGTGTGTGTAAATTATTCACAACTACTCCTAAACCCTAAAAGAAGAAGAAAAAACTGAACTACTGCTCTTCATCCCAAAACACATCTCTGTCAAAACCACACTATTCACTATCTCCTCTGCCAACAACACCATGATAAAACAGGTAAACCATGTAACATTACTGGATGTCATCATGGATAACCATTTAAAATTTGACCAACATGCATATCCCATGGTTAACAGAAATCATCAAAAGCTAAGTATATTATACACATTAAAAACCTACCTCACTGATATAGCCAGAAGACGCATAGCCTCTACTTTTTTACTGCCTTCTCTCCCCTGTCCTGCTCCCAACTTTATTCACCTTCAGTTACCACAAATGTCCAAACTTGAGCAATGTTATACTGAAACAGCCACATTTGCAGTGTGTCTGTGTGTCTTTCGGCTTTTCCCGGTTAGGTGTCGCCACAGCGGAACTCTGGTCCGCTAATGATTGGCCGTTGATTTTTTACATGCTGAGTTGCCGGCCCTGACGCACAACCTTCAATGAAGGTATGCCCATTCACGCATGTCTCCACACAGAAGACGCTCTAGCTAAGAATCAAACGGGACAACGTCTTGCTGTGAGGCGACAATGCTACCACAGCACCACCACCGCGGGTAAACATCCACATTTGCAGTAAACTATGAAAATAGAACACACCAATGTCTTAGTTCTTTCTTAGATTCAAAACACAGACTTCCCTATAAGCTAGAAAAATTCCCAGCCCTTAACAACTGTACAGTACTACTCCCCAAAAAGAAATGTATGCCCTGGAGTGACATCACTAATCAGTTTAATGAAATCATCTAATACTGCAGGTGACTCTATATTCAGATAGTGTAGATAACCTATAGAACCATACCCTTATGCCACTGAAGTCCATTCAGAATGCAGACTTATGTAAAAGACAACTAAAATTTCACCTATGAAATGAACAGTTACTCCTGTATATCTTCAGTGTAAATGCCAATGTTATCTACAACTTGCCATATTGTCAAACCATTCCTCTTCAGTCAGAATCCAAAGTCCCATGACTAGTCTTGAACACCTTAATACTTTTACTAGCATCTTCCAGCTACAATGTATATAGCTAGGTGATGCTAGTTTTACTAACATCTCCGAGTAGTATTTATTGTTTTGTGACACTTTTCACCCCTCACCTCTATACATTGATATAAAACCTGCTTGTCACCCCACCTCTTAACGATGATATTATTATTATTTCCTGCCCTACCTAACTTCTTCCTTCAATTCCATTTCTTTGAATTTCTAAGCACAAGTCAGGTGATCTATTATGTATCTGATAAACCCACTAATACACACCTTTTCAAATGCTCTGTGCTCAACATCTGCTATGGCATAAGTATATTTTATACTGTAATAGTTGCCGCTTTTAAATGAATGCAATCTAATTAGCAAATGTGTGCGTAATTGATAATGTATATCATTTTCTGTTCATGTAAATTACTGAATATCTGTTTAAAAATGTGTGAAATGCATTGGACCTTTTCTCACCAGGACTCTGCTGAAAAGGGGGAGGGGGGTTGACTAAACCCAGACAAACAAACCAAGAAAACAAAAACAAAATGTATTTATTTATTTTATTTATTTAACATTTGCTTACTGGGAAAGCCCAACTGGACACAGGTCTTTTTTCAGCACAGGCCCGGGGAGAAAAGCTCCATGAGTAACATTAAATTTTAATGCACACATTGCAATAATCAATAAAGTATGAAGTAAACAAAATATAGTATACATAAGAAAATGCAAACTTGTTACATCTTGACAACAAAACCTAGGCTTTAAACATAGCTAGTAGTATTTGTAAACTATGACTTATGTCAGGATATAAGGTTAAGACAGGTCGCTAGGAATAAAGGATTAAACACTGGGGAAGAAGTTGGATATGGTTGGGGTTTACTGTGATGTATCAGAGCATTTATGAGGGGTTAGAACAGGAAAATAGTGACTTATTTTTTAGATAAGCTTTAAGTGATGGCTTAAAGTGGTTAGTGGGTGAGATTGAGAGAATGGATTTAGGAAGGGAGTTCATTGTATGAGATATATAGTTGGAAAATAAAGATTTTCCTGCAGTGTTGTTGGCCTTGAAGACGGTGAGTAAGTTCTTATTGTTAGAGCAAAATGGTCTGCTGGAACTGTAAGGGATGATGAGATTTTGTAGTGCAGGGGCTCTGGTTGGTTGTGTTACAATTTTGTGGTTAAAGAGAATTGTTTGTAAAGAATAATGTTCGGAAACTTATCCCAGTTAAGTACTCTTAAAGCTGTACAATGATGTGTTCTATATGGGCAGTTTTATTATAACATGCTTCTAGCTTAGATAAGTCAGTTTCCTTAGATTAGTTAAAAGTGGAGAGGCATATAGTAGAGTGGAGATAATTATAATAATGTAATTTTGGCCATTGTGGTCAGGAACCTTTTGAGCCTATATACACTTCCAAGTTTTGTATGGACTTTTTTTATAGTTAGGGAGACATGCAAGTCAAATTTTAGGTTATTGTCTATTTCTACTCCAAGAAGCTTTGTATGGGTTGTCAGAGAGATGACAGTGTTGTCTTTGGCTATTATGTTAAATGGTGGGCATGAGATAGATGTCTTGTTAGGCTGGGAAGATTAATAATTTAGTTTTGTTTGGGTTCAGGATTAGATGGGCATTGGCTAACCATGTTTCAACAGAAGTGAAAGATTCCTGTGATTGAGAATGAAGAGTTGATAGAGAAGTGGCAGCACAGATAAGTGTTGAATCATCTACATACTGTATTATAAAACCATCAGGAGTAGCTGTG
>NC_056726.1:1923259150-1923424269 GCF_019279795.1 Protopterus annectens
GAAAAGTTGTGAGACAAGATCAACAGTCTACTCTTCTAGGTCAACAAAATATCTCAGATCCTCTCACATCCAGCAAGGCCTGCTATAGTAAAGGGTTTCCTACTTGCTCTACTTGAGTCTGGTCTCCCTTTGTTTTCATATGCCTTTGTCAAAAAAACTGCCACTCTTCAGATCCTCGCCAATAAAATATGTCATTTCATAGCTAACTCACCATGGAATGAACACAGCTGCTTTGTCCTGTCAAATGCTAAGCTGTTTACAGTGCATGCCAGGTCAGATCTTTTTCTTGCTTCCTTAATCTTTAAAATACTCAAACTTGACATGTCCTCCCATATGTCTCTTCAAAATGATTTTCAAGGCTCAAACCTATGAACTAAGAAGCCAAGACAAAGCCTGTCATTCACTTCAAATCCTTTCTCCCCGACTGCACTGTATTAGCCTCTTCTTCTGTGTACTGGCCTCAAAGCTATGACAGTCACTTCCTCTTAGTTTAACTGATCACACAAGCTTTTCCCT
The DNA here is from genome assembly GCF_019279795.1 of Protopterus annectens. Lineage (NCBI taxonomy): Eukaryota > Metazoa > Chordata > Ceratodontiformes > Protopteridae > Protopterus > Protopterus annectens. The sequence goes on from NC_056726.1 coordinate 1,923,259,667, forward strand.
ATTCTGCTCTCAGTTTGAACAATACTTACTAAAACAGTTTGAATGTAACTGTCTATCTAAAGGACATGTCACCTAAACTGATGTCTCCAACTGCATAGTACCTTTACTTCTTGCATACCTAGTCCCCCGATTAACTTATTCACCTACACTGTGATTCAGCTTGCTATACCATTGTTACTCTAAAACCACTTTGCATAATTTGGTCCCCTCTTTCATCTTACTGGTCTCTAATAATTTTCCTAACCTACTGCCATATTTCCACCACTTCTACTCCTACTTTAACTCTGTTCTTCCTTTTCTATTCCACGTATGTAACTCTACTTGTTAGAGTTTTGGTGTATATATTGTTCATTATTTGTTTACTGCGCATTGTTTTGTTACATTACAATGTAACCCATGCTGAGCCCTGTAATTGATCATTGTTTGATCAGTGTTTGACCCCAGTTGACTAATTTAAATAAATAAATAAATAAATAAATAAATAAATAAATAAAGAACATGTTATCATATACCACAGAATGTATTTCACATAAAAGGGAAGCATACTTTTTCTGTTCTACAACAGTAAATGGCTTCTATTCGACTATCTTACTTATATACTACAGCCTAGGTGTATTTTTTTGTTTGTATGTCTGCTATTACTCTGTATTAGTTGAAGTGCAGTGGCTGGCACAAAGAGATGACTAAACTTCATCCCACAGGAGACCGATTTCCTTGAGCAGGCCATGAGGTGGGATGTGGCCTTCCCTTTAGGCCATGACTCCCTACCAGGTAGACAGGCCTCTGTGGTGGGCTGTAGTAATAGCTAATTTAAAGATCTATGCAGACATAGACAGTTGAGCACAGAGTTCACAGAAGGTTTAATGACATCAGAGATTAGGCAAAAAAAGAAGGCCATAGATCTGAAGGCAGTTCAGGTCCATGGAATCATACTAAAACTTGACATTTTCCTCATTGGAGACTGCTAGGTCTACTACCTGAATTTACAACAGCAGGAACTAAGGGAGGTTTCTGTGACCCATGTAGGAGGTAATCATAACCTTCCTGTTGTTCTTAAACTGTAACTGCTCATAGGAGCTTAATATTACATTTAGCTGTGTTAGTATCTTGGCAGAGAGATGTGGTGCATAGGGCATGTGCCACAGTCCACCTTCAGCAATGTATTACAGTGAGAATATATCTAACCAGTCTTTACACAGAAGCATTTCTGCAGAGGGTGAACTGCAATATTTATCATGCTGCCTGTCACGTGTCTTTTATATGTTTATCTGTAGGCCTTACTGCTATGAATATAAGCCTCCCTGCTCCCAGTAATGGCCTTAATGTATCATGTATATCAGCAAAACATGGCATGTTCCACTTTCTTATCATTTTTTTCTATGGGTGAAGGTTGAGATTCTAACATATAATTATTTTACATATTGTGGGAGAGGTCAACCACAGCTTGTTTGGCTAGTTCCTAGTCTATGGGGTCATTTCTCACCAAAAGCAGATCTATTCTCACTGCTGGGCCACCTGGAGCTGCTGATACCTCACCAGCTCAGGAAGAGGATGTATCCAGTACCAATGTAATATGCACCAAAAACAGGCCTAGTACTGAAAATGTTATAGATGGCAGTCTAGTGGGATGCACAAAAGGACTAGGTAGTAGCAGGATGTATAGGCAGAGTGATCTGTCTGCATCATCCATATGTTCCCATAGCAATATTAAACAGTCATAAGGGGGCATCTATCTGATGTCAGTAGGCAGGACGCTTTACAGAACATGCTCTTGTGCACAGGAACAGGGCATCTATATCTTGGTGCAGTGATGCTCAGATAGGGAATTGATGTACACCTCAGGTCACTACTGCTAGATCTGTCTTGATGCTTCCATGCCAGGTATGGCAGATTAGGTTGCCATAGTCTAAGTGAAAGATGTGGCTGCTGAGGCCCTTGCTAATCATTCTTAGCTCCTCAGTGTCATAATGCAGACACATTTATACTCTGTCACACCACCTCAGTCTATGAGACATTGCACTATCAGTTTGGAAGTTCAATATTACAATGATCCATATCCAAAGCAGGTGAACTGCTGAAGGAATTACTATGTCATGCCATCCTGTCACAACACTGCCACAGACTGTACAGCCCTGGTGCAAATACATTTTTGCTCTATGCAACCTCAGCATCCTTTCTTTTACCCTACCAAGAACAGCTTTGTAATCATCACTTAGTGTACCTCATGTTCTCATGGTGTTCAGGTCCCTTCAGTCAACATCCTCCCCATTGATACAGATGAAACCCCTTCTGCTGATTCTCCAGACAACTGGATTTGCTGATGTCTACCACAGACAGTGGAAGAGATAAAAGTATTTCTGCCTTTCTGATTCAGGTGGCACCCATACAGATGTATGATCATGGTACAGTGTGGTGCACAGGTAGGGTATTTTTCCTTTGGTGGGTCTAGAGAAGTTTGCCAGCTGGAACTTGATTGCATATGCAAAAGTAGGGTCTCATTCTGCAGGTATATAAACAACCAGAACCAGAAAAATAATGTAATGAAACAACAGCAAAATCCACAGCTTGCATACGAATTTATTCTCTCACTCTGACGTCTCGGCCTTAGCCTTCAAGGAGTATAAACCATATAATTAACAAAGCACATTTATACTACTACACACAAACAATTATATAATAAAACAATTAATGCAAATTAATTAAATTCATTAAATCAATACTTTCCAATTAAAATCTTCATTAAGACCACAAGGCTGGAATGTATTAAATTTCAAAATATATACAGCTTCTTTATATAATAAAGTATGCTTAATGTTGTTCTTAGCATAACCAAACTGACATATTTGCTCTAAAACAGTGCCTTGTAGCCCTTCATTTTTACTTTGGTGAAAATCCTTAAAATGCATAGCCACAGAACTTTCTTATTTTTTATTAATAATATCTCTGGCATGTTCTAAAAGTCTAACTTTAAATGCCCTTTTGGTCTCTCCAATATAAAATTTTTTACAAGGGCATTTAAGTGCATATATCACCCCTTCAGAGTTGCAATTGAAAACATTACATGTATTAAAACATACATTATTGATATGAGAAAAATAAGGCACTACAAAGCTACAAGCTTTGCATTTACCACATCTAAAAGTACCTTTTATAGATAAACTCTGATGCATATTAACTATAGGCATAATAAACTTACTTCTAACTAAAAAATCTTTAATATTTTTTCCTCTTTTATAGGAGAATTTTAAATATACATTCAACCATGAAGACACACTACTTAATAAACTGAAATACTTCCAATAATAATTAACCATTTTCACCAATTCATCACTAAAACAGCCAAAAGTTGTAACAAAATACATAATATCCTTCTGTCTATTGTTTGTATCATTTGGCTGTAACAAATCTCTATTATGAACATTATTAGTAACCTTTTTATACCTATGTCCAAAAAAACGTTTGTAACTATTTTTTATTATATCTTCACTATAACCTCTATATTCAAACATTTTCATTAATAAACTCAATTCCTTGTTAAATACACTATCTCTATTGCGTAATCTAGAAATTCTTAACATTTCACTGTATGGTAAACCTTCTATTGTATGAGGAGGGTGACAACTCGTACCATGTACATATTGTGTGGCTCCTTCAAACTTCCTATTAACTGATGTAACTAATTATTCACCATTCACAATATTTAACACAATATCAAGAAAAGAAATAGAAACACCTTTTTTAAACCCATCAAATTTCAATCAAAATCTATTATCATGTAAATCTAAGATAAATTGATCTACCAATGCTTCACCACCTTCCAACAAAAAAATTAAATCATCTACAAACCTGTAATACTTGATAACATATTTATGAAAAAAGAAATTCCTGTATAAAAATTCAGACTCAAACAGGCCCATAGCAAGATTGGCATACATGGGAGCAAATGCTGCCCCCATCGCCGTCCCCTGTTTTTGTCGATACAAACAATCATGAAATTCAAAAAATTTTTTTGTTAGAGAAAAATGAATAAGTTCAACAATATACTCAGTAACCGGAAAGTCACCTAGAAAAAACCTAATAGCCTCTATACCAAAAGAATGGTTAATATTGGTATAGAGACTTTTGACATCAAGAGTGACCCAATACATACCTTTATTCCAGTTAGCATCCCTTATCTTGTCCAAAAAATCAAAAACATCAGAGATGTAGGAAGGCAAAGTCTTAACTTTGGTCAATAAAAAATTATGTAAAAAAATACCTAAATTATGAAGAAAATAGTTGCACCCCGAAACAATAGGTCTCCCTGGTGGAGCTCTCAGATCTTTATGTATTTTGGGAAGACAATAGAAGGATGACATTTGGCATCCTTCAATTTTAAATTTATTTTTTACATCTGATGCTGAAAAATATCCCAGCCTTTGTCCTTTATCCAATAATTCCTTATATTCATCTAAAGCAACATTGTATAAATTCCATTCCACCTTTTCATAGACAGTGGTATCATTAAGATGATCCATACACATTTTATAGTATTGGGAAAAATGCATAACAACTAACTTGTTACCCTTGTCAGATGGCTTAAAAATAATTTCTTTATTCTTACTTAGTGCTTCTAAAACTTTCCATTCTTTGAAACATAGGTTATAGTTTATATTACCTCTATTTTTCATATATTCACTAAAACCATGTTCAATAGAAAAGTTTAACATGTTCACAAAGTGCACAACATCATTATTTAAAACTGAAGGTGTAAAGCTACTTGTTGTTTGCACACAATCAGTATCAAATTTATAGTAAGCATCAGGAAATATATCAGATGTACAAGAATGAAAACTTTCTAAAGAAGAATTTAAACTATCTTCAGAAGATACAGACTGTACACAATTGTGTATACTACTGAAAAAACTTTTTAAATGTAATTTTCTACCAAATCTATATACATCACTTTTCATTTCATGTACACGAGAAATTACAGTGGGAATGAATTTCAATCCACGGTTAAGAACAGACACCTCAGCATCAGAAAAAGAATGTCCAGACAGATTGACAATATAATCATTAGTCGAAGGAAGCACACAGTCACCATTTACCTCTTTTATGACCCCCCTAAAATGTTTGCTCTCTTGTAGACGGACCATACATTTCGCGTTCACGTTTCTTTCCTTGTTGCCCTCTTTTGAAATTACCACTCTCTCCAAGAAAAGTTTGATGGAATCTTTCCGGTTGTTGTGGCACTGGCATCACCGGAAAGTCTCTGTCAATATTATCACCTTCTTCGTATGAGGTATAACCACCTTCCGACGCTGAAAAACACGAATTGTAGTGACTGTCCTTCCTAGAATCTGTGTGTCATTCTGCAGGTGACTGTGAATAATGTGAATGTCCTGGTCCTGAGCTGATGGTATTGGAAGGTTGGAGGGCACCAATGCTCTGATTCCATTCTAACATTTCTACCATGTTTTGATACACATGCAAGTATATTTTTCGGTAGTGGATATGATAGGTCTCCTAGTATAAATTCATATATCAGTCACATACCTGTGTATTTTACTATTAATTATTTATTGTTTGCTTACAGGTATATCTACATAACTTCCTTTCTACAAACACCTATGTTATTGCAATGTCCCACATCTGCTTGCCTATATTCACCATGCCTGCTGGGTCCCTGCACATGGACATTATGGTTAGACAGTCATCTTATCCATGTTCCTTATCACTGTCACACAAGGTGACATAATAATAGAGAAGGATGTCTTTGTAATATAAGCATCTTGACATAAACAATGGAGAGGACATATATCATGGATGTTATATACAATAGGTGTTCGATGCATATTGTGAAGCTGTGTAAAATGATTTGTCTGAATATGACTGTAATTTCAGCATAGGTCTCTACCAAGTAGAACAGATAGTTACATGTTCATGGACAACAGTAAAGAAAAACATGCACAATCATGGTGAATATCAGAATAAAGCTACCAGTGATCTCATGTCTGTGACATAACATATGTGACTATCAGTGATCATAGATGGTTCTGCACAAACACATTTGTACAACTATTATGAGTTGTCAGCAATTTTCGAGGGTAATCAAGCACACTGTCCTGGCAGTGTAACAGCTGCAGGAGGTGTTAGGAGGGACACTGCTATACCTGTATGTGACATTATGATCAATCCAGGCTAGTTGACAGGTGTGCTTGGCATATATATGGCACAATCCATACTGTCCCAAATGTAATCAATGGTGTCATTAATGTTGTCAAACAGCTATGTGTACTGTGTGCATTACCAGAACAGGTATCACACCTGAATCTGTTATATCACCTTGATGGGTGTTCTGCACTATCAGGCAGTAATGTTTATGCAACAAAACTAATACCTTGGTATGGCTAATAAGATGTGTGGGAGCTCACTGTGGCAAAGTTGGTACACTTATGCATCCCTTGAAGATGTGTAGGGACGTACATAAAGAAGGATACATTGTACTTGGTTACTGGTGTGATGAAGACTGTGAACTCTGGAAGGATTATGGCCATGTGGATTCCCTTCCCATGCTCAGGAGTTGTGTTACATACAAGGGAGTATTCAGCACTGTGGGTACATGCTGGTGGACATTCCACATACCATCTACCTCAGTACACAGGTCACACACAACATGGTCTGCTCCTAGGGGTATGATGTCTACATTATCAATGGGTTGTGCATTTGTTTTCATAATGTATGAAATCCCCCATGGTTTTGCTTCATCTCATGTGTCTTCATGGCTGTGGCAGCAATGTTTGGTGTGTATTGATACAGTCTGTATTATACTACTGTATTTCCCCAAAAATAAGACCGAGTCTTATACTTTTTCCCCCACTGAAATACTTATTAGGGCTTATTATCAGGGGATGCCTTATTAACCCCATCATTCAACAATCTACATTTATTCATTTATTCATGTACAAAAATTGACATTTATACATGTGCACAAATTGACATTTATTCATGTACAAAAACTGTTATTTATTCATGTACACAAATTGACATTTATTTGGTACTTTTCTGTTATTGGGCAACAGTTCTAGGTAATGTGTTAACAGTTGTGTGAGAATTCTACATAAACAGGGCAACAAACATGTCAACTTCAGAATATCTACACCTTGGCTTTCACAGTGCAATATTTCATGCTTAACAGAAAGTGCAGAAAAATCTCAATACATCTGCATTGGAAGAAGGGAATAAAACAGGTGAATCACTGCCACTTTTTTAGTGGTGATGCTTTCTTTATTCCTTATCTAAATCACAAGAGAAGAATGATGGAAAGTCATAAAAATGAAGTCTGGGAACTAGTGGCCTTACTTTGTAATTACCCATTGATAACGAAATGTTACCTTAATACAATAAAGTAAAAAAAAACTGACAAGAGCTTGCTGGCAGCTGAAAGCAGAAGAAATCCATTCTGTTGCCCCGATAATGGAAAAGTTATTCAAATGCAGTCATGTCATCTTCTTCTGGAGCATTGTCATATGTCTCCAACCCCCGAATTCTGACCTGTATTTCTTCCAACTCCATTTCCTGTAGAACCATTGGCCTCAATCTGTCATGCCTAGCAAAAGAGCTCTCCTTAAATGAGCACTGCTTGTCCAAGTAGCCTGATCATAGTGCATTGGCAACACAACTGTTAATGATTTTATCCCATAAGTTTTTCACCCAAGTCACAACATCTTGTGGGCTAGGCTTCACAAAGTTTCCATGCTGATTTCTCTCCATTCTATTTTCAATGTAGGCATTGAGTTCCATGCGCAAATGGTCCTTGAATGGCTTGTTTATTGCAATATCAAGAGTCTGGAAATAGGCAGTCATTCATTATTTGATCTATTCTTCTCTGTGCAAGGAATTTCTTCGTATCTTTAGCACTGTGAGTGTTAGTTGAACCCCAAACCAGCAGACCTCTTTTGCCACCTCGCAAAACAAGTGGCAGCATTACATCGACCCACTTCCTTATAACTGCTTGTGTGCACCAGACTTTTTTGGTTTCAAGAATGTAAATGCCTGAAACATGTTCCATCTTATCTTTTTTGCCCTTTCCAATGATTAGCGGTGGGGTTTTCTTTCCATCTAGACGAATTGCCAAAATACAGGTAACACGTGCTTTCTTGTAACCAGTGGAAGGAATGTAGATTGACAAGGCACCCCTCTGATCAGTTGTTGCTTGAGATCCTTGGCCCATAAACACTGCAGTTTCATCTACAGCAATTATGTTGGAGAATTAGCATTTAGAAAAGTCGATGCCATCAACAAAGAACTTGAATGCAAGTGCATGTTTAATAACTTCAGTATCTTCCAACTTGAACAGTGTTGTTGATTTTCTTAGAGACAGTTCATATCACTGAAGTAAGCCATCCAGCCAATGTTGTGATTCTTTGAATTCTTCTGGGGATATTTCTAACTGTGGTGCCATTGAAAGGGCAAATGCTTGAATATCAGCCCTGTACACAACCAAAGCCTTTGCTCTCCTGTTAGCAATCCATTCACAGATGATGTCTTCTAGGTCAGGAAATAATGGTTGATGACCTGATCCACACTTGCCCTTCTTAACATTTCCCTCATCGACCTGTTGACTGAGGTTATCATATGCTGCACGCCATTTTCAGACCATTCGGAGATCCAACTTCTTCAATCTGCAGAAAGCCATCAGATTCTTTCTCCAGGAGTCATCCATGATTCCGTTTTTGTACTCTATGGAATAGCTCTTTCTTTTTGCACTCATCTTGTCTGGGGGGGTTAATTGAAGACTTACGAGACAGGAGTGGCAACACAAAATGGCGATGGTTAAGAAGACACAACCACAACCCTTCGTTATCAGGTGCACATGTTTTACTTACATTGTCTGTACTTTGACCAAAGTACACTTGCCAGTGTTTATGGGCCAAGGATCTCAACTGTCAAGTGTGAGTGAGGATTAGGGTTACAGTAAGAATCATGGAGGACTCACAGGGAAAGAATCTTACACCTTTCTGCAAAGAGAAGAAGTTGGGTGTCCGAATGGTCTGAAAATGGTGAGCAGAGTATGATAACTTCAGTCAGCAGGTGTCAATAATATTATTTTATAATTCAACTCGTCTGTCATGTATTGTTGACGATCTTAACTGGGGCTTATTTTTGGGGTAGGGCTTATATCATGACCACCCTGGAAAACCATGCTAGGCCTTATTCTCTGGTTAGGTCTTATTTATGGAGAAATATGGTAATATCACAGTAGATGTCTGACTTGGAGAATGTTGGACAACAGCTTATAGGTAATGACATCAGCAGTACCTGGTGAGGAGAAGATGGTAATAGCAGTGTCCCGCATGCTGGTATGAAATGCTCTCTCTAATGTCAAAAAATGCACAAACAGACACACACACACACACACACACACACACACACACACACACACACACACATGCACACACACACACACACACACACACACACACTCACACCAGTCGACTGTTGTGAGAACAGAACCCCTACATATCTAACTACATAAACTGCAGAATTCAGTACTTTGCTTAAGCACCACAGCACAAGTCTGACTTTTACAAGACTGCAGGATGATTTATAGTGAATAACAGCATCATTGTATGTTTAAGAGAAGATATTGGGAGGCCTGCATGAAGTGGATGTGGAAGCATGTCCAACTGTAGAAATATTGGTACTCCATGGGACTGTAGTGGCAAATACAGGATACACAATTATGCTCTTCTGACTAAAGAGACACACATACACACACCAGTTGACTGCTTTGAAAACAGAACCCCTACTTATCTAAGTACATAGACTACAGAACTCAGTACTCTGTACTTTACACAAGCAAGACAGCACATGTCTTACTTTTATAAGGCTGCAGGACAATTTATAGTGGATGACATTATCATTGCATATTTGAGAGCAGATGTTGGAAGCCCTGCTTGAAATGGTTAGCTAGCCATGTACAACTGTCAAGATCTTAAAGTTTTTCATGTTACCAGATTGATGAGTCTGCAATGTGTAGTATTTGCTGTTGTGTTTCCAGTCTGCAGGTTTACTGTAAGAGATAGCTTTACAAACCATATGCAAACAGCTGTCCACATTACTACAACTACTAGAAAATATGATGTGGATAGCATGTAAGAAAGCATTTATTTATTTCTGTAGTGTAGTTTGCTCATGTGAGATGTATACTGCTTTCCCTGTGTGTGCATAGTTAAGGAAAAAGCAAGTGTGAGCCTCAGTGATAAGCTTCTGACAGTTCTGAGCAATGAGTGAATGAAAAACAGCTGCTGTTTAGCTAACTCTGTGGCAGTAGGTGTAAATGCACGGACAGCTTTCTTTTGGGGCCCAGATGATTTAGTGTTCGAATCCAGGTGTATTAAGTAGTTTTTAATATGTATTTATAATGCAATTAAATAATTCTTTATTCTACATTTACTGTGTGTTACCTCTGTGCAGTGTGTTTAAGTGGCATTGTGCTGAGGTAACCACACCAAGAAAGAGCCATTCACCATTGCTTGCCATTGGTGCATTAAACTCTACGCAAACACAAAGGCCAAAAAAGTGTGGGGTTCCATTGTTGTTTTCTGTACTTATGTGTGTTGTGTGTGATTCTATTTTGCCCAGATTAAAGGTGTTAAATTGGGATAGATATAAAAGTGGTAAAATGGGAGCAAGCAGGGAAAAGAACAAAGGGAAAGCAATATAAGAATGTGTAGGAGGAAGGTAGAAAAGAACCAAAACTTTCCACTTCCTTAACAGTGTAAAATGAAAATAAAATATGTATAGAATATTGGCTGAAGTTGGACTATCACCTCAACAAACAGGGGTGACAACAATGCAATCATGCTGTATAGCCAATTGGACCAAATCAAGTGTGTCAAGAAGACACACGTACAAAATGGAGAGCTATGTATGGAACAATATATTTTTTGTGGGACAGGTCCCCATTTTATTTTACTTCACTATGAGAGGAATATTGGGTAAGGGATGTAGGTATTTCTTAGTCAGGTAAGTAGTGTAGGTTAAGAAGAGATGCAAATAAGACAAGACACAGGGATGGTAATGGACACAAAACATTGCAGACACCATGATTGGGGTTAGAGAGGTGACAACAGAGGCTCATGGTCATCAAAAACTGGGACGGTGATAATCTAGTCCTCCCCTGCAGTACTGTAATCACTGTATCCTTGGCTGTTGGAATGTATGATATCTCTTATTATGGACCATGAGGGAGAGCAACCTCTCCATCCAGTGTAGGCATACACAACTGGTGCTGTGCATGACACTACACACTGACCGTGGTATCTAATGGTGGTTGATAAAATCCCCACATCTGCCAGTTCTACTAGAGGGTACAACAGTACCAGTTGCCAGGGCAGTGCTACCTGGGGGTGCAGGTAGTTTAGGGGCAGCATAGACAATAATGCCAGCTTGAGTCCGAGATGTGCTGGATGTCGGTGCCTGAATCAGAGGAGTGGGGGCAGGCTGAGCCACTGGCATTGGCCTAACTCCCTGTAATGTAAAGCATTTTGTGATTTGTCAGAGATGGATGACATGGAAAGATTTTGATGACAGAGAAAAAAAGAGAGATAAGGGATGGGGTGAGAAACAAAAAAGATAAAATTAGTACCATCAAATGTGACATACAATATATCATCACAATAATAACAGTTTATTTCACCTGAACTTTTACATTAAACTATACTTCTTAACAACAACAAACTATAATTAAGGAATGCTCAAAGTAATCCTTGTAATGTGCACATATTTCACATATGCTTGATCCAGTCATACATTTTAAGTTAAAAGCAGAGCATTTATGCCACTTGTGTACAAATTAATTTATGCAATATTTTAAATGATTGTACTATTTTATACTTCTTACATATGGTATTTGAACCTAAAATGTCTGACTACAGGCTTACACTTGACTCTTACAGCTGATTTGTGCTACAGACTGAAGCATACATGCTTGCTTTTACAGTTAGGATATGCATGCTTACTTTGCTACAACTATATAGAAAAGACATTTTTAGACTTAAAAGCTACCAATAATACTTCTCTAGTGCTGTATACATACCCCTTGCTTTCCTCAGTCTCTCTGGATGCTCAACATGGGCTTCTCTATTCACAGTTATCTTGGCATTGGCTGTAGAATAAACAGAAGAGAACAAGACAAGAGTATTAAGAATACCAGTCTTGAATATATGAATCTTTCTATCTACTATAAATTCTCATTATTAATATACTTACACAGCTATGGGATGTTATTAGTTCTGAACTCACTGGTTGAGTGTATCCCTCTTGTGCCTTTGTAGGTCAATAAAGTGATATCTATACTATTTTCCAGTGCGTGGAATACCAGTTGCACTGGAGAGAGCCTTGGCAAGGCTATTCATAACCTCATACTTGTACTAGGAGTCTATATAGCCCCCCTGCAAAAGCCTTCGGCTGTGGCACATTACAAGCAGTCCAGTAAAGATTCTGGAATCCTCAACACCCCAACTCTGTGCCTTAAATTGGGCACCTCCTCTTCCACCATGAGACATTTCCAAGTGGAGAGAGCAGTAATAGCTAATAATGATTTCTCACCAGTTCCTGTTATCATGTTTGCTGTTGGTGTGCAAACCCAAAAAATGATGTCAACCACAATTGCTTGAAATTAAGCAGAGAACAACAGTGCCAAACATAGAGGAAAACAGTTTTTTTTATGGGAAGGTTAATATGACAGTTGGCAACAGTTTGAGGGTTGTTTGCTGCTGGAATTGTTGGGTGATCTTCTTTGCAGACGTGTACTGGGGGCATACATTTCCTGACCTGGCACGTTTTTGCTTTGGCTTTATACAGTGATAAAACTGATTTTTACAATGTGGAATTCAAACCTATGCATAAGAGACAAAACATTTCCTTTCAAAGTGGTGATTTTACATCTTTGCCACAGAGGAAGTGCTTCTCTGGCATAGCCATGGATTATATATAAATACATATGACAGATTGAGGTATTAACCATGCATGTGTGTGACTTAACAATGTCCTGGTTTATACATTCATGTGTGTATGAGTCTTACTGAAGTCTGAAAGCCATACAAGGCTAGAGAGCACAATTATTATTACAGAAGCAGTCTACATACCCTCAGTCATACTTATAATTCATATGAGCTCCACTGCTATACATACTTATTATTATTATTTATAATTATGTTTAACTTTTTTATGTGCCATTTAATATAAAGTGAAATGGAACAGTAAAGATATTTGGAATTTCCCATATTAGAATCCAGGTCTATCCATACTGCAGCACTATACTTACACCTGCTGACACAGGAATAGTTAAATAGCAGTTGGATATTTCCCTATTCATTGTTAACTACTGTGTGTTAACCATTGCATAATGCAGTTTATCGTGTTTGTGCAGTGCCCTATAGAACTGATAGAATGCATCTGCTTTGAAATTGATTGTATGCTTCCTCTCTGCAGGTGTTCTGAACTTGCAGGTTTTGGGGAAGGCTACTAAATGTCACACAACACCACTAAGTGACATTGTAAGATGGAAAGCAAAAAATGCAACAATGTGTCCTTTTTGAAATGAAGAATATCTGCATCCTGTCTGCATGTGTACTACTTGCTTTGTGTATGGGCCATTACTCAAATTTTCATGATGTTAAGTACTGACAAACAAGACAAACAAAGCTAAAATTGCTTTAGCCTTGTGAGTAGTGTTTATTAGGTTTCATCCTTAAAAGACACACCTGGAACTTGAACCTTAAACTACAGATAGTATATGCTGTGTGGATCAACATGTTTGGCAGATGTGCTACACACACAAGTGATAACCAGGTGTAATTGATGTATTGGTTATCAAAGAAGCACTTTACAAGGCATTTATTGTGTTTATCCATTTCTCATGCTTGCTCTAAACCGCACACCACTCAAATGCCAGTATAAAAATAAATAAATGTTTGTTGTTGTTTGTCGGCTTTTTCCCGATATGGGGTCATCACAGCAGAACTCCGGTCTGCTAATGATTGGCAGTAGATTTTTACAAAATGCTAAGGTGCTAGCTTGACGCCAAACCTTCAACGAAGGCATGCCCATTTATGCACGCATGTCTTTCAAACACTACCCAACAGTGGGGAGGGCATGCAGACTCCACACAGAAGGCACTCCCAAGCCACGCCGAGAATCGAACGGGAGAACCTCTTGCTGTGAGGTAACAATGCTACCGCCATACCACCGTGGCATCTGGTATAAAAATAAATAAATAAATAAATAAATAAATAAGTAAAAGAAATATATAAAATAAACAACACTACAAAATGCATTTTAGTACAGATGAAAGATTTTTACACAAGTCTGGATTTGAATTCTCACACCAATGAACCTTCAAAACATAGTAAGGGTGTCTTATCCCTCTTTGCCACAGAAACAGTTTTACAGCAGTGAATGAAAATCATTGTGCATACAGGCAAGTGCAACATCATCCATAGTATTAACAAGACATATGGCATTTGTACATTTCTGAGTTGTTTCTATATGTACTCATTTCAGATGTAGTGCAATGAGTAATCACACACCCATTTACAAATTTTGCTTGGGGAAATGCAGCTCTGTCTTATCTTTCTGTGTATGTTACTCAATCTCCTTTTATCTGCTCATTCTTCTCTTATCCAAACAGTAATCTGAGGCAAGAAATCTGTAAGACATTTTGCAGCACTGTCCTTAAAAATGTGTGAGAATATTAAATGGCAACAATTTACAGTTTTCAACAAATGCAGGGGAGGATGGATGTTACTGAAAATGAACTGTGAAGTATGTGTCTCTTACTTACATTTAAAACCTTGATGCAATTACTTCTATACTGAAATTCTAGTCTGGTTGACACATCCACTAGAGGTGAGGGAGTCTGAATTGCTGCTGTATTTTCCTTCCAGTACTCATTCACAGTTGCACTCCATTAGCAACAAACACCAAGAGAGTGCTTGCACTATGTTTGCAGCAGATACATGGAGCCAACAATTTGGGATTCAGCAATTCTACTGAGTGTTTACCTCATTTGTATATGCACCATGCTCACAGCCCTAAATCTATACTATAAAAAGGGAACCATGTAGCTATGGAACATGAAGGTGAGAAGACTTGTTGATATGGCTAACACAAAAGAAGATTGGTATCACGTTGGATTTATCTGCACAGAAGACTACTTATCCTGATAAAGTATAATTGCATTTTTTCAGTCATATACTGGATATGCTCAGATGTCACTTAGAAAAATATTTTTATATATGCATTAGCAAATACTGCTTTTATCTGTATGCACTTTTTAGAAGTTTACTGATGGCATAGACATTTTTGTCAGGGGATTTTACTTTCTCAGATGCACAGCCTTATTAACTTTCATCATAAGTGTTAATGTTATGACCGTTTCTCTTTATCCTCTTCTATTGCTATTTCAGTGAAATGTAAATGTCCTATATTGTCAATAACACAGGGGTGTTAGACTTCTAAGATGGCCCATAGACACATCTAGGAGAGTGCTGGCCACAGGTAGAGGTGACTGGCAATTGTATTAAAATGAATATTCTGTGATAAATGTGTACAAATGGGGACATTTTCTTTTATAGCACTTATATCAGTTCACTGATGTTTTATTCCTTTGTTTAATTGCAACATTTCATTTGCCTGTTGTTTTGGGGGTGGAGGAGCCAAGTTCCATTACTGTGTTGGCACAAACAAAAAATATCTGTTCAGAGGTTTGCTTTGCTATTGTTACTTTTCTTGTTTTGGATCCAGCCTTGCTTTGTGTGTGACTGTGATATGCTACAACCACATATTTTTTTTTTTATATTTGAATATCTTGAAACTTTTTGTTTCTTCAGTGAGTAATATTGAAAAACTACTACTTATGGATCATATCTAAGCACTACTTTTATTTATGCAATATTTATGTGTATTATCCTTTTGTGTTTTATGTCACCTAGGACAATGGCACCCAGGCATCCCAGTCTTCACAAACAGTCCTTCAGTGACCCTGACAATTATGTCATTGTACAGGCATTTAGATGACATGGTGGCTTTCTGCTTGAGAGAGACCATGGGAATATGTTGGAAAGAATGGAAATTTGGCAGCAGATAGTGGACAATGCCAATACTGTTGGAGGCCAAATCAGGACATATAATCTTGATCAGATGCATCAAAGGCCCACTGAAATGATTTCATCAGCTCAGAGGAGAGCAGTTGCCCGTGGAGAAATTGTTACCAGGGGGCCTGCTACAGAGCCACCATTGATCCCAAATGAAGAGTTCCTGTTCACTGTGATTGACATTGGTGCTGCTATTTCAGAGATGACAAGTATGTCCCACAATGAGCTTCCAGGTAGGCTTACCTATGTCAATTGTTAACTTTTTCTTGTATAGTAAAATATTGGCAGCAATACTTAGGTTTGTTTAACATTTTTGTTTTTGGGGGGACTAGATATATATACTCATACAATTAACAACACATTCTGGTTCATTACACATGGGCTTGGGGTGGATATGTCATCCAAGTTTCAGTTAAATGTATTTTTAATGGACATATAAAGCAACAAAAGTTTTTTACCCATGTTACTGCTAATTGTGATGATGGTGTCCATACTTTTTGCTTAACTTCTTCTAGGACCATCCTCCCTCGGAACTCTGGAGTTATCTGCAAATGGTAAGCCAAACAGTTTTATTTCTGTACTCATGTGCAATTCACAGAAATATTTATTTTATCGGTATGTGTGATGTGGGTATCAGGACTGTGCGTATATTGCTGTACTGCATGTAATAGTGGCACCACTGCTAATTTGCTAGCATATATTGAACTGTAGTAGTGCAGCTATTAATTTCTTTCCTGTGTTTGTTGTTTATTATCGTAGGTGATCCTGACAGTGGAAGTATTGGACTCTTACCACCTGATCTCAGAGTATCAGCAGACTCTGATGATGATGGTAGGCAAACAGAGGTATAGTCAAGGGGTGCAGAGGTTGAATTTGACACTGAGGTTGACATTCAGCCATCCCCTGTAATTACATCAGACACAGCCAATAGGTCTACACCAACAAATTCTAGTGAGCCCAGAGATATTGGACAGGTTGAATATGAGACACTCACTCAAGGTAGTGTGGTTACTGTGGCTTCAATGCCTGTTGACTCCGGCCATAGCCAAAATGCGGGTGAGGTGCCACACAGGAGGATTCTTACAGGTGCACAGAGGAGGCCTGCTATCCATCCCCCATGTGATCCAGGAGTGTCTTTCCATGCCACTGGACATATGTTTAGAGCCATCATAGAGGTGCAGACATGTTCCAATAGGGGCTCTGAACAAATGCTTACAGTTGTAGATGTGGTACAGGCTAACATGCATGACTGCATCCACTGTGTTGCCGATTCAATTGATCTAATGAATGACACATTCTAATGAGCTTTGTCTGTGATATAATGTCTGCTGGGAGGAGGACAGCATCCATGTAGGTATAGGTCAGCCACATCATCTGATGTTAGCTGATATGGCTGTGCCTGATCATCCTTCCAAAGTGGAACTACTTTGACTTGTCCATTAGTGGTTGAGATGCCCACCTAGACATGGATGGCCATGGGGTCATGGTCCTGGGCATACTCATGAAGAGAGATCATCCAGCAGACATCAGTCACATTCAGGTAGCAGCAGTGCATCTGCCCATGTGCATGGACATGCCAGTGCAACTCCTGACAGAGCCAGTTCTCGTGGTCGGGTACAACTCGATGTACTGCCATATCTACCATGCACGGCTCACACCTGTCTGACATGCCAAGACATCGAGCTAGTACAGAGCTTGAAAGTGTTCTTGCAGACACTAACACACCACTTTCAGCTGGAGTGCCCAACTGCCCATACAGGCACACACACACAACAGTTACATGGTTCAGTAATGAGGCTAAAAGCTCATTCTGTCTTAGTGGCCATTTGATAGTATATACAAATGTCTCTGCCTGTTTCTCTACCTTACTGACATGTAATCACTTACCTTTTGTGTCATCCTAGGCTTTCTGCCCCCCCCCCCCCAATACACAATACACTGTGTGCAAGTAATGATAACTGTGCCATATCCTTGTTTTCTGTCTTTTTAATTCAGGGATACATAAGTTTAGTGATTGATGCTCAGGGTAGATAACTAACTTAGTATATCTGTGTTTGTGATGCTGTTTTGCTAACTGCATTTCTTTCTTACAAGTTTTTGTAATGTGTACATGCCTTTCATACTCTTACAGCAACAAAGCAGGTCCAAGCCATAAATAAAAGTAGGACAAAGGCTAAACAACAGCGAGACTTTTTAAATATTTTTGTTTTGCAAAGTTAGACATTTAATACAATCAGACAGTTAAAAATATCTGCAACCAAGAAAATATGAGTACAGATGAATAATTAATAAATAAGAATTCACTTTTAATATTTTATAAGACAATACAAAATAAAAAATCAAAATTAAATCCACAAGTTCATCAAGCGCTTTAGTCTCTATAATCAGAGACTTTATCAAGATAAATACAATGGAAAAAAGAGTGAATTTAAATAGCATGCCCACAATCATTAGCCAATCACAGCATAGTCTTCACAAATACTATAAAATAATCCATTAAATATTTAAAGCTACAACCATTCACATCAGTAATATACCAGCAATTCATACAGTTATTAAAACAGCCTTTCTATGAAAGAATAGTTTAAAACATATCTAAAAATACATTAATAAGTGATTTTATAAATACAAATATATAAATAAGTAAATAAATGATTACACTACAGGAAAACCATTACTATCACGATCCGATAATAAACCCTAAAAACACAACTAAAAAAACTTCACTGCTAGAATCATATTATCTATCTAATGCCTTTAACTTTAAAAAGCAAGTGATCGAAAAGGATTCATTTAGACAAAGCCACTGGTTTGCATTGGTCCTAAGTTGCCATAGAGCTTCCTGTATTTCAAGGTATAGTGGCCATGGGCCACCACTCAGATCAACTTGTAAGGGTTCAATCACAATAAATTTAAAAGAATGTGCTGGTACTTCATTGCAATGTTTGGCCAGGGCATTAGTGTCCTTCTTTAGTTTAATGTCCCTAAGGTGTTCGTAAATACGTTTTTTTTAACCTTCTCTCTGTCTTCCCAATATAAAAACAGGGACATTTTATACAGAGACCACAATAAACTGCTTTACCTGTATAACAGGAATATGTTTTATTAAGGCTAACCTTCACCCCATTTATATTAAAAGTTGATCCTTCCATTATATAATCACAATAATTACACAGGCCACATTTTTTCATATGGCCCTTCATATGCCTATTACTGTTACTTTTAAAAATATTCTTGAGACATTGCCCTTTCCTTTAGTCAGTGGTGGGTTTCTCTCCTATAGATTGTCTAAGCTCACTACAAGAACATAAAATAGTCCAATTTTTAAATACGATTTTAGTCATTTGTTTACTTGCTAAATTACACGTTGTTATAAAAGCTGATCAAAAATTATTTTTTTTCTGGACAATTCGTATTCCATACCTCAAAAACTGTATCTGATATAGTATTCTCTTTACTAAGCAGACCATCAGTCCCACTTATCACCCTCACCTGTTCTGACCTATTACAATTATAGGACAAAATAGCCTTAAAAAAGCCTCTTTCCCTTTTATTAACCAATTCTAACATTAAATTATCCACCAAAGCCATAGCATAGTCCCTTTTGAAAAACATCTCCTTTAATAATTCACATTCACTTAGGAATGCATTAAAACAGGAGACCATCTGGGCAGCCCTAGCAAACTGGCCATTCACTACTGCCATCTTCTGCTTGTAGGGATGAGAACTATCAAAGTGTAAAAAACTATTGGAATATGTTTCTTTCCGAAAAATCTCTGAGGTAAACTTTTTAATGGGTATATTCTTCATAAGTCTAATGTACAGATAGGAAATCTCCTCAAAACCTATTGTGTGAGTAAATCTTAAAAAGGGTGTTGAATCATTAATGTAAGCTAAAATTTCTAAAATTGTCTTTTCAGGTCTATCCCAGAGATAAAGATGTCATCCAAAAATCACACATACATCCTGCAGTGGGAATAAAAATGTGAGTTAAACAAAAATCTCTTTTCCCACTGTAGCATAAACATATTAGCATATAGGCCCCCACAAGGGGATCCCATAGCTACCCCCACAGTCTGGATGAAAAATTAATTCTGAAAGAAAATACAGTTATTTCTCAATACCAAATGAAAACGCTGTTCATATACATTAATACTAGGCTGAGGCACACACTTCTGTAATAGATACTCATATACCCATTCAACCCCATTGTCATGGGGAATCAAATTATATATATCTTAAACATCTATAGTCATAAAAACCCCAGTTTCCAGAAATTCCAACTCATTAACTCCTTATAGAAATTCCTATGAGTCCCTACACAGGTGTGGTTCATCTGCAAGAAGTGGCTTCAATTTAATATCCATGTATTTGGCTAAAGGGTACATAATAGAACTCCGACCATCCACAACTGGATATATTGGAGGGTCTATGATACTTTTATGCATTCTTGGTAAGCCAAAAATGCATGGAGTCCTTGGAAGAGACACAGATAGAAAGTTATATTATTCAATAGAAACTGAACCTTCAATGAACAGATCATAAGTTCTTTCAAAATTCTATTGTAAGTCCCATTTAATTCATTTAAGGAAATCTTTCTATATGAGTCACCATCCAAGACACTTCTCATTCGTGTTTCGTAGTCACTCACATCCATTATTATGATACCCCCCCCACCTTTATTGGGTTTGATGACTCTAACATCCTTATTCATCTTAAATTTAGCCAAACCATCCAACTCACCCTTACTAAGATTGCAACTAGAAACATTCATAGGTTGTTGTTGTTGTGCCTTTTGGCTTTTCCCGGTTAGGGGTCGCCACAGCAGAACTCCGGTCTGCTAATGATTGGTAGCTGATTTTTACGTGCCGAGTTACCAGCCCTGATGCACAACCTTCAACGAAGGTACACCCATTCTTACATGTCCCCACGCAGAAGACGCTCTAGCTGAGAATTGAACCGGACAGCATCTTATTGTGAGGTGACAATGCTACCGCAGCACCACCACCATGGGACAGAAACATTCATAGGTATTTTCCTAAAATCACTTTCACATAGTTTTTCAAAGGTCATTAAAGATGGATATACAGGTGGATTATGAGTATTGGAGATATGTAAGGGGTTACTCACATGTTCAACAGACTTAAATAAAACATTTAAATTCAATTTCCATACAAAATGTCTTAAATCCACAAGTGAGTGAGATATATCACAATTTTTAACAGGAACAAATATCAAACCTTTGGCTAATAGATCACAATCGTTGACGTCAATATGTAAAGAAAAAAAATTGAACACATTGAAGTCCCCCTTAGAGTTTTTAAGAATAGAACATTCTTTATAGTCTTGTACAGTTAGTTCCAACCCCGATGCCCCCCCCCAATAGGTTGCTTGGCACCCTTGGCCTCTGTTCGTGGGATGTGCTCCTTGTCCATGAACATCCCAGTTGTACCTGTCCCTCAGTCACTTGGACCTCCTCAATGGAGGAAAATTTTCTTGATCTAAAAAAGAGTCTTGGTTATTAGTATTGCCTAGCATAGAATTTGAATTAGAGTTACTATTCCATGCTTGAGACCAAGGAGGTTGAGGGTAGACCATATTCCCCTCATACTTTGCCCTATCCCTTTCAATTGTCTTCATTTTTCTATTCTTTATAGAAATCATTTCATGTTCAATACTCATAAATATGGTTGTAATCAAACAAATTCTCTTCATGTACAAAATCCTCAACAATTCTAGCATCCAAGTCAGTTGCTTCTTTCATTAATTTAGTTAACTAAATTCCATTATGTTTGACAACTAGCTCCATGTACTCAGAACCGTGTCTGTCAAACATCAAGATAAGTTCTTTATGGAGAATAGAGTTAGCTACAAGACCCGTGGGAAATCACCACATACGCAACCCCTTAGGGACAAGTTTCAGTCTCAAACATTCCTTAAAATAAGTATTATCCAATTGTAGCTTTTTAATCTTTAAAAGTAATTGATCTAGTTTTTGGAGGTATAAGGTTTGAATAGGTACATATTCATATTTTGGACTATAGTTTATCCTGGGGATGAGAAAGAACAAAGCCGGATTTGGGCTAGGAAGTTTTTCACAATGGTTTTAAAGGACTAGAGGGAGGGTGTTGACCTGATGGATACAAAAGGAGTTTCAGGCCTTAGCAACATGGAATGAGTACAGGCCACATCCAGTGGATTTGATAGATTTGTGAACAGAGAGGAGTTTTTGGTTGTATCATAATGTCCAACTGAGAATGGGAATATAGTTGTGGAGGGTTATATTTAATGCTGGAAAAGCAGATTGATGCTGGATAATTTTATAGGCGGTAAGAGCTGTGTTCATGTTAGCTGATGGGGAAGTTGTAGCCAGTTTAGGCTTTTTAGTGCTATACAGTGGTCAGTTATGAAATGGGTATTTGCTGCAAATATAGCCAGATTACTATAGCATTGTTCATGTTTTGTTTTTGTGATGCTTGGAGGTTAGTAAGGATGGGAGCAGCATTATGTAGTGAGGGGAGGAGGTAAGTAGTGGGAAGGGCAGTTTTAATTATGTTGATGAGAAAGTCTTTGGCTCTGTAAAACATCCATAGTTTTGGGTGACTTTTTACTGCAATTTTGTATATGTAGGACAAATTTAAGATTATCATCCTTTATCATCCTAATAATTTGCTATGAGAAGTGACTTCAAGGGTTGTATTATAAAAAGAGGATGGTAGTTTTCTTTTTTATGAGAGAAGCATTCAGGAAAAAAAGAAGCATTGTTTTTTTTTTCTGGGGGGGTGGTTGAGCATGAGTTATGAGTAACAAAGTTTCCTCCGGGTACTCCGGTTTCCTCCCACATTCCAAAGACATGCATCTGGAGCATTTCTCCCCGGGCCTCCGCTGAAAACAGGCTCTGTGGAACCTAGTTGGACTTTCCCGGTCAACAAATAATAAATAAATAAATAAAAATAAAAATAAATAAATAAAAGTCATGATAAAACCTCCTGAGTAGTATTTTGAAGATGTGTCTTATCATCAGATGAGAATATGAGAGTAGAGACATCCACATATTGTATTAGCGAAGCCTGTTGTATGGGAATGTGAAGGGTGTTGGTGAGAATGTTAAAGGGGTGGGGACCAAGGATAGAGCCTTATGGTACACCAGTAGTGACTGGGAAGTATGGAGAGAGGGTGGAGTCAATTTTACTGACTGATACATATTGGACAGGTAGTATTTGAACCCTAGAAGGGTCTGCTGTGACAAACTCTGTCAAAGACTTTAGACAACTCTAGAAATAATAATAAGACTAGTTTGTCAGTCTCTCTACTAATATTATCTATTAATGTTAGAAGTGCAATGTTAGTACTATGGGAGGGACAGAAGCCATTTGTGTGGGGATAGGAGTTCTTCCTGCAGTTGGTTTTGAAAACATTTTTCAAATATTTTGGAGAGGGAGGATAATATTGCTATAGGTCTAAAGATAGTAATGTCTATTGAATATACTCCTTTGTATAGAGGGATAATGTGGGATTTTTTCCAGAGAGACAGAATGTAGGATTGGTGTTATGACCTATTTATAAGGAGTGAGTTAGGATAGGTAATGCTATTCACTGCTATTTTAAGGTTTTCACTTGAAAGTTCTTCAGCTGAAATAGACCATACCTGAGTTTGTTGAAGGGTAGTTTTATATAGGATATGGGCACAGGTTCTAAGGTGAAAATGGATATGGTGATATCTGGTGGTTGGGCAGGGTTTGGTTTAGATACTGGGGAATCCCTGGATAGGGATGCTATGCTATCCATGAAATGAGAGTTAAAGTTTATTGCAGTTTCTAGTGGTGAGTTATTGGGAGAAGGTTAGGACTGCATTTTTGGCCAGGATGTATGATCTTTTTATGGCTTCTTTAAGCTTCTGGAATGCCTGGTCACATACTGGGGTCAACACTACCTTATCTGGCCTGTTCTTCCTTGTCAGGTCTGTGAGGGGAGCAGCTATGGTACTATATAAGGGGACAAACTTTTTGTAGTACCCTGCTGTCACTAAAAGTGCCCTCACCTGCTTTTTAGTAACAGGTGCAGGCCATTCTCCCTTTCCATGAGAATCAGGTGCCTCCCTAGCTACCTGCCTCAGGCCTTGCAATGTAGCCTGGGTACTACTACTCACCTCTACCTTTGTAGTCATGCAAGAGACCATCAGTACCCACAAGCAGCTATGGCTCACCTTCAGGCTCACTGCTACAGAATAGCTTCCTCTTTGAAGTAACCACCTCACCAGTCCTGGCTGCAAGTATGCAGTCTGTCTGCTTCTCCCCCAGGCTACCAGACTTAGCTGCTTGTCTCCAAGGCTGACTGTGTGTAACTGCACAAGTACAGTGTACTGCACAATCAAAATCTCATCTGCAGGTATATCCTCAAACACACCTGCTTGCTGGCTTCCTTTTCCTCCCTCCCAGTCAAGGTGAACCCTAGCCAAAGGTATTTGGAATGGAATCCCTCCTAAATCCCTGACTGGAGTAGAATGCCCAGGCAAGTAGTGTTCCTCTGTAACCATTGCAGGCTTTACAATGGTTATATCAGAGGCTGTGTCTCTCTTGTCAATGGCCTCTTTGCCATTCACTACAATAGGATATAGCCTCTGGTGGTAGTTTGGTACCCTTGTTGTCCCAAGTCAACCTACTAATTGGCATTTTGTCTTTCCCACTTACTGGCTCCCTCAACTTTTGTTCCCCACCTTGCCTCTGTTGACACCTGTATGGCGCATGGCCCCACTGGTCGCATTCAAAACATTTAACCCTAGCTCCTGGATGTGTACCTGGACTGTGGCTTCCCCTGTTACTGACAGATTCTGTTGGGGCAGTCTTTGCTGCTGATCATGGGTTCCTTTAGACCCATGAGCAGTACTGCGGGGCTCCTTCCTGTGCAGGGCTGCCCAGCTTGCCAGGTATAGGTCTCCCTTGTTTCACAACTCCTCTGAAGTAGTACATTGTCTATCAGCTAACCAGATCCTCATGTCCTCAGGCAAAGTGCTAAGGGCTTGCTCCCTGCTAGACAGGGGTCCAGGGAAGTAAATAGTGTGGGAAGAAATAGCCAGGGAATTGTTATAGCTAGGCTTATATAGGCCCTAGGGCTGATAGCTTAGTACCAACCTATGAACCTATGAACCTTACCAAAAGGTCTGGAAGCCCTTCAAAAGTGGTGACCTGACATCCACTCACCCACCTATAGAAATTATTTCTCAATTCATCAACATATTCACACACACTTTCCTCTGCCTTGCATCTATGCTCATGAAACCTTTTCCTATACGTTTCAGTTGTTAGCTTAAAAAACTCTAATAGACAATTTTTTACTGCAGTATAATCAAAACATGCAAAGTCAGACATTTTAGATAATGCAGTTACAGCTTTACCATGGAGTAAGGGAGTCAGGAACTGTAACCAGAGCCCTTGGTCAACTTCATACTGTTTACATACCCTCTCAAACATATGAATGAAACTATGAAAATTATCCCAGTGCGGATAAAATTTACTGACCTTTTGTGCTTCTAGGGTCCAGTTACTCCCTTCCCCATTACCTCCATGACTCTGGTGAAAAGTCAGCATCTCCTTCTCATGCTGCTTCTGCCTCTCCTTTTCCTCAGCCTGCAGACGTAACAGTTTCTCATTATCCTCAGTCTCTAGATGACTCAGTCTCTCAGCTGCTTCTAAGTCCACACGTCTGGCCTCCAACTCAAGTCTCTTTAGCTCAAGCTGGATTTTTAAGTCCACAGCAGAAAGGTTGAGCTGTCCATTCTCCGAGGGTATTATATCTCCACTGCCGGTCTGATTGTCCTCTTGGTTGCTGTTTTCTGATGCAGCTGTAACCAAGTCTGCAATCAGGTCTGCCTTAGTTAGGTTTCCAAGAACCATTCCCCTAGCCTGGCACATCTATGCCAGCTGGCTCCTTGTCAGCTTTCCATACTCTTCTGCTGACACGCTCCCTGCTCACCCTGACTAACTCAGCTAACAAAAGAAATAAAACAATTGTGATCTGAACTCTGAGTATTCACTGCGTGGCTGTTTAAGAGTACAAAAACACCTTCAAAGCTCACTGTACACAAATTACAGGATTCACTCTACCCACACCACTACAAGCCAATTAGTATTTGCCAACTAATTAATATATGATGTGGATATTCCACTGCTGCCAAACAATTAATATGTGGCACCCATGCCCTGACCCATCAATCAAGGAGCCTCAATCCTCACCACTAACACCAGAGAGGGCATCTCATATATAAGGAAAAGATAACAAATACACACAGTAAACTGCAATTTCCCTTAAGAGCATACAAGGATCACAGTCAGTCTGGGGCTGCTCACTCCCTTGTTCTCCAGGTCCTCAATAAGACTCCCCACTGGCACAACTATAGGGTCCAGATCTCAGCCTAATGGGCAAGCTAAATCCTTTATCACCCTCTCTGTCCAACCAGTGCTTTGTGGTTCTGCTCAAGTAGCTGACACACACACACTCATGCACTTTGAGAAGAGTTTATACAACCACACAGACACTCCTGGGGAAGGTTGGCACAGTTTCTCCTGCTGTGCCCCTTTCTCCTAGAATATACAGTCATTCCACTCCACTTGCCACCACACACTAATTCTTATCAGCTACTCAAAGGCCCTTAAAAGGGTCTCTAATTATTACTGTGCAATATTATTATCCAATTGGTAGTTGTGACTAAACAGTCATTGCTTATTTAGAGTGACTTGGACAGTAAACTATAAATATGCAATGTACTCTAGAGCTTAAATTATCTCTACACAAAACAGCCACAGTTGAACGGTTTTAAAATATTTAGTAATAAATAATTAAAACCACAAGACAATGCTTTCTACTACAGAGTGCTAGTCAAGAGTTCAGAGATCACAAAGAAATACTGAAAATAATTCAGTAGTATGGTTCTGCCATCACAGAAAAACACCTAGTCCAATTCTGCTAGTTCCTAGATATTTCTAAAAGAAAACACAAGTCTAAGATAACTTACATATGAGCAAGATAGTGCTGTGAGTTGGATGATTAAGATAAAAATACTTAATGCCTTCTGATTCTCTCGGTTTAAATTGCTATTTTCAGTCCTGATTCCCATTACATCATTATTTTACACCATCCTGGGGTTCCCAGGCTGACAGAAACTACACTTACATTCTTTTAGACCTAGGCAGAAACCAGAGCAATAAAGGATATTCCATATGTAAATTCTGGTCATTAACATTTGCCTTAAAACAATAGGCAGGAAGCCTTCATCTAGCCCGGCTGGAGCCGAATTGTAAACATCAAAGACAGTCATGAAATAATTTGAATTTCAAAGGACAGACAAGAAATGCTTTACTTAGCTTTCTTTACAGCAGAGGGAAATGTTGCTACATATGTTTTGAGTTCAACATTTCACAGCATATTCTTTCATTTAAGAAAACAAGCCTGTAATTCAACATTCATATTTACAAATGACAGAGGGCAGGATTCACAAAGCCTCTGTGTAAGAGATACAAGGCTTACACGGAGGCTGCAGTTAAACGGTGTGACGTCAGCATGTCATGCATATGCATGAGGGCATGCTGAATCACACCTAAGGCTAACACGGTCCATGGAAGACAGTAGGGGGCGTGTCCGTAGGCCGAGCCCTGCAAGCAGACACGCCCCCAGAAGAGTAAAAGTGCCCAAAGGAAACCCCCACGACAGAGTACATGGAAATGTGAATAAACACAACACAACACATGCCCCCACAGACTATGAACATAAAATCATATAAATGAACATGTGTAATATTTTTTTTTAAACTGTGAAGATGTTTGCCCGTGAGTGCGCTCGTTTGCACGGGCGTGCCCGTAGCTGAGCCACAGTTAGCAGTAAGTGGAAAAGCATATAAGAACTAACTATGCAAAGTAAACCAAAAAGCAATAGCATAGTGGTAGAGACATCAGCTGAAAAGTAGGCAGTCATGGTGTGAGCCCCCACAACATCAATTTTTATTTTTAGTGAAATAAGCATGAAACAAGTCCCTGACACATATGTACACATATAAAATTATATTTTATGTAAAATGTAATGAAATAGGCCAGTTATAGTGAAGAAATATGAGATAACAAAATAATAACAAATGCCAGATGTGCCCATAGCTGAGCCATAGTTTAACAAGTTGAGTGCATCTGCCCGTAGGTGAGCAGTGGTTTAACAGGTGCAAAATGACTGCCCATAGGGGAGCCGTGTTTTAACACACTGAAACTGTGTGCCCGTAGCTGAGCTGAGCGTAATATGCGTGCTGACAGCCAAATGAAGCATAAACCAGGATAACCCATTTGTGCGGAGCTGCGCACCGCTCCAACAAGCTAACCGACGGGCAACGTTGAGCAAGCTGTAACAAAACTGCCTTTACACAGACACACCCCCTAGCCTGTCTAGACAGTCATAAAATATAAAAAGCAGTGGCCAGGTTCAAACTCAGGATACCATGCACCATAGTCAAGGTACTAAACCACTAAGCCATGACAGCTGCACTTAAAAATGCAGTAATAGCAAATATATAGGAATGAATAGAAAGTGGAGCATGGCAAAGCAGGTTTTGTGAAGCTGACACAATTCCAGAATGGCCAATCACAGATAAGTGCGGGAAAAATGGCATATATAAGCCCCATAGGCGGGAATACACAGCATAAACAATTGTAGAACTAACTTGCAGCCAGAATGTCAGGAGTAGGTGAGGGTAGTTGCTTTCGAGCACAGAGGTGGGGCGTTGAGGAGTCCAGATATATGGTCTGGCTCCTTGTCCACAATCATGAGGCCCAACTCATGCAGGGCCAGGTCCTGTGAGGAGCATATAGGGCTGAGGTGTGGGACCGGTTGGCTCATGATCTCACCAGTGCCACAGGGATTCCAAGGACTGATGAGCAGGTCCGTCACCACCATGCAGACCTGAATTGGCGTAAGCAGGACCAATTGAACCTTTGGATCCAGGAGGCCCGGCAAATGCCCAACACCCCACTACTGAGTAAGTTACGTTTAATTATGTATGTAAGAAATTAAACTGGCTGATATTATGGAGATGTGTATTCCAATATTACTTCATTTATATTACAGCTGCAGGTGTCCGTTCTGCAAACCGCAGAGCCTATGGCGATAGGCTGGTGTGGTTGCGCCACCAGGCAGGTCAGTAATCCTCTCCCAGTAACTGTAAAGAAATATAAAAGTATGACAGTTAGCAAAAGAGTGCAGTGTAGTCACTAAGTAATAAAATGTGCAAGTAACAGTGTAAGAGTGTTTGCAAGTAATGCTTGATTACAAAAGTGTGTTGCAGTCTGTAATCCAAACAGAAAAATGAAAATGTCTGAAATAAAGTCTGAAATAAAGATGCCCTACCTGTAATATAATAGTACACAACCTGCAGCAGGCTGAAAAGTACAGCTGCAGAGGATGAGCAAATCACATGTGTGAAATATATCCCTGTTGAAATACTGAAACATGACAGAAGTGAGACTGCTGGAAAGGATTGTAATAACTACAGGTAAAACATGTCAATAAAGCCTAGAAGTAAGTACCATCCTGAATATTAAAATTAAAACAAGTGAGAGAGTGTGAGAAAGAGTTATGAATCCACCAATAAAGTGGTAATAACCCCTGAATAAAGTATACTGCAGTCAGTACAGAATTAAATGAATGTGACAAGCAGAACCAAACTGCGAAATGTGTTTAAAATGTTGCTGCAGCTGGAATATGTATCCCAAAATCTCGATATGTTGCTCTCAGTCTGCAATATGCAGATAGTATGATTGTCTGAAATACCAAACATCCACAGTTGTCTATAGCTATATAAAGCAAATGTAGCAGGATGATGTAGCTGAACAAAGCCAGATATGAACATGTATGAATAACAATAAAATGTATATTGATGTAGCAGTAACAGTCCTATCACCAACTTGAAGTAGTTATCACATAGGAAACTGTAGGTAGAACAGTAGTGTGTATATATCTGCAGCTATTAGAAATGTACAGCATATGTATTGGTATTTGAAGTTGTTAATTAAATTTTCTTCACCCTACCCTATAACCATATATAATCCATTCCACGTGAAATTGGTATGTGCAATCACAATTAACACCCCTGGACATTTGTCCTGTTGGGTCATACATATTTGCATGTACGTTGATGCATCTGTCCTGTTCATACATCCAAACCTGATGGCCTGTTGCCATCAATCAACCCTGCATGTTGTTGGACTGTGTATTGCTGTTCAAATTATGCATGTGTTATGCTCACTGTTCAATGGTGTGAATATCTGGGTGTTTGGTTAATGGGAATACTAATGCATGCTGTTACAACTAATTGCGAATGGTATTGTATGTTACTAACCCAAACTGTCATGACATAATGCAAAACATAGGATGACAGGGAAGGCGGGTTCCAGCGGACCCACCTCTCCCACCTCAGCTGGTGAGTGCACCTGGCACTAGTGCCCAGTCTGGACCCTCCTCCGGTGGCCCTGTGCCACCTGTGGGTGGAAGCGCTGCAGGGGATGGGGCCCATCCCCCCTCTGCAAGTGTGGCTGGAGGAGAACCACCACTCACCCTCCGTAGCGTCCGGACTGTGGTGCGTAGGGAGATCTGAGAATCTGTTCTTGGGCCCCTACGCCAGCTTGAGGCACAGGTGGCACAACTTACGGGCATGCCTGTTGCCCAGCCTGCACAGCCCCCAGCACAGCCCCGTCCTGGGCAGTGAAGGAACAGTGGCAACTGCCCATGGGTGGGGATATCAGTTCCACTGTTGCCATCTGTGGGCTCATGGGCTCTGGACATCCAAACATCCGTCCCCGTCAATTGTGTAACCCCCCACACACGTGTCATACACCGCCCCTGTATGTGTCTTGTTTGTCTTGTCTGTTGACCTACCCAACCTACCTCCCCAGCTATACCGACTTTCTTTACCTGACATACCAATCTCACCTGAAAAAAAAAAAAAAAGGGCACTCTGTACCCACAAAAAAATTACGCCCCATACATAGCTGCCCATTCCGCACACATGTCTGCTGGACATGGAAGCTATCAATTACAATTGGCTGTACAACAAGTATTATTGTTGTCCTGACACCTCTCTCAGGGGTGGAAGGTTTCATATGTCACACCAAATTACAAACATATGCACAGCTGTTGCTGATGAAGAAATGGGCAGCTATGGGCCTTACCTACATCCCTCCTGCAAAACCCAAGCTTGTTTCCCTACTGTCTTACCATCTTTGTGACCCCTTCTTCACCACTTTCCTGTCTCCCGATTTTCATTTCTTTCAAAGAAAATAGCGTGGGTGTGCTCCAGAGTAAGCACTGTTAAGCGGTTGTAAGCGGGTGTGCGCAGAGCTGAACGCCAGTGTGCATGCGGGAGCACCGCGCACACCAGCGCTAACCTGGTTACAACTGCTTAAAAGTGCCTTAGTCACTCTGATTGACAGGTCCTGTAGTCAGTTCAAAAGCAAAATAAAATCCCACGGTTAGTCCCAAACCCAGGACCTTGGAAATAGTAGTCTGCATGACTTACCACTAAGCCATGACTGTTACAAGAACATTGTGCTACAATAAATATATCATGTAATAGTAGGAATGAATGTAAAGGGAATATAGGATGTGTAGTTCACAAAGCATTTCATGTATATTTACTGTCAAATGTAGTGGATTTCTATAATAGTAGTGTGTGAACAGAAACAGCCATGCTAGTTGGTGGCTAGTAGGTAATAATGTCAGTTATTATACAAATATAAATGTATGTGTGTGTATATATATATATATATATATATATATATATATATATATATATATATATATATATATATATATAGTTGTAGGTGTCAGTGTACATACACACTTAGTACAGGAAACAGCAGAGATGAATGGAGAAATGTGAATCTACAACACAGCCTGAATCATGAGAGAGATACTAACCTTTACACTCACAGAACAGTGTCCACAGCATACCAGCATGGTCCCCGCCCTTATAATCTGAAAGGGCAACGTCTATCTCACATACCCTTTTATAGCACTGTCCTGAAATCACAATGAGAACTGCAATGAGTACACAACTGGCTGCATGCAATTAGCAAATGCTGGCTTACAATTGGTGCAGAGGCCATCACATGGATTTATGCAGATACCTACAAAAGCATCCTGTACTCCCACTCCACACATGCAATACTTTCATTGCACCAACTGGAGGCAGAGAGAGAGAAAGAAAAAAAAAAGAAAAAAAGAAAATAAGAACACAAACAAAAACACACGTAAGACAAACTAAGTTGAAGCTGTCATCAGTGTCAGTATCAAGCTGGGCTAGCAGCAGCAGGAAGCTATAGTAACGGTAATGCAACCAGCTGTGACAAACACAGGTAATGTAAAGTAACAAGTTAATAGTCTACATACTGTGAACTCTCCATATGTGTCATTGGTCTGTATCTATAGGTATGTCCATGTGATAAGTTGTGTGCACGTAGTTTCACCCAAAGGGGATGACTATACATTACATGTCATTCAGTGTTAGGCCATGATCCTGGCACCAGTTGTCCATTTCAGTGAGACCTGTCTGTAGGATGTGTGTGTCAGCTGGTGTAATGACTATGGCACTTAGTTCGCAGTCATCTGGGAACTTTGTCATCCACAACCTGCACATGTTTGCTTTCACATCTGAGAAGTAAATGCCAAACAAGAGGGGTCCTAGGACAGAGCCCTGTGGGATACCACATGTGACTGGCTTTGAGTCTGACATGGCTCCCGCAATATTGATATTATGGATTCTGTATTTCAACCAGTGTGCAACCCATCATGTGACATATGTAGTAACATGTAAGCTAATGAGCTTGTCTATGATGCCTGAGTGGAGTGCTGTGTTGAAGGCCTTAGGCAAGTCCAGGTAGGCTGTATGGACTGCTTTGCCCTCATCAATGGCTGTATTGACTGTTTTGAAAAGGTCAACCAGGTTCAAAAGGCAGGATCAGCCCATCACAAAGGCAAACTAGGTGGGATCAAGTGTCTGCAGGTACCCAATATCGCTGTATATGCGTCCCATAATGAATCATTCCATAGCTTTGCAGACCAGGCTGGTTAAGTTTATGGGGTGGTAGTTCCCAGGGTCAGTAGAGGTGCCTCCTTAGTGGAGTGGGACCACTGTTGCTGTATGCCAGTGTTCAGGTACATATCCCGTAGTAAGGCCAAGGTTAAATATCAGTTTTATATGCAGTTGTATCTCCTCTTGGAGTTCACGTAGCACACATCCAGGGATACCATCAGGTCACATTGATGTTGTGTGGTCTGCTTTGCTGAGGGCGGCCCTCACCTGGACATCTGAGATGATAGGGAGGTAACATTCAGCTGTGATAAGTATTTCTAAGTGTGGGGGAGAGGGAGGGGGGATATTTGCACTGAACCTGTCTGCCAGAATGTTGCCGATATCTGTGGGTTCAGTGAATGTTAAGTAGGTGTGTAGTAACTCAGAGCATATCTGAGGCTTTTGGTCCATATGTCTAACAAAACTGAAGAAGGCCTTGTGGTTATCTATAGTGTCCGTGGCCATTTCCCTCTCAGAGTTGGCCGTGGATGTTGTTATGAGAGACCGTAGCTTATTACCAGTGCCGACCACAGATGCCTTAACTTTATGTGAATCTGCTCTGTCCTGCAGTAGCTTCCTTCTATCGTTATACAATTTGCCTGTGGCTGGGGTCCACCAGACAGGATGCTTAACCGCTGTGCATAGGGTCTGGGTTAGAAATGTGTGTGCATGTTCCATGCATTCTTTGGGATGTCCATGGGAAGCATTCGCAAAGGGGTCAGCATTGTGGGTTGTGGCTTCCACTGGCCCAGTGGACTGCATGGATACCATGTCAGTCCTAACAAGTGAAAATCTGTCTATTCACATATATATCAAAGTAGTCTACTGTGCTGGTGGTGGTGGTGGGATATGTATATCCAGGCTGATTAATTTGTGTCCAGATCACACTAGTGGATGGCGTTCCACATACAGTACCTTGGTATGAGCCCCCAAAGTGAGGTTGTGTATTGGACCTGTCTCAGTGTGCTGACCGATGGGGCTTGGTACTATGTTGTATGGAATGTGGCAGGTATTGTTGCACAGGTGTTGGCTGAGCACTGATATCTGGCCATGTACATGTGTATCCACCAAGAGACACACATGTGCTACATATGGGAGTAGTAGTATATCAATACAGTTGAGTATCATGTATAGTATGTGTGCCATATATTGCTGACATAGTTTGCTGATATCCTGTTTGTGTTCTCTTTCAGGGACATGGTGCATCAGCGAAATCCTGCCTACTGTGCTGCAGAAGATGAAGAGATACACCAGAGCCTGGTGCGGGATTATGACATACTGTTTTCCCGCACCAGCCAGAATCAGCAGGAGAGGGCTGCACTGTGGCAAGACCTTGTCTGTAGGGTAAATGATATCGGCACGCATAATAGGACATATGAGCAGGTACGACATCACTGCAGAGATTAAATCAGAAATGTCCGTCAGCGTGCATTGGATATACACAGGCAACAGGTCGCCACAGGAGGTGGGGTGGCCACAAATCCCCCCCTCACCAGACTGGAGGGGATACTCCTAAGTGTTGTGGCTCCAGCCCAGAAACATCAACAGCAACACACCTGCATTATGATGGAGGCTGGATCCACACAGCAGCACGACATGGAGTGTGCAGGTAATACGCCATATGTACATTTGACTGTTCTGTACACTGTTAGTTTATGCATGTGTAAGGTGTGTCCTTTGGTATGTAGCTGTCAACATAGTATGTAATTGTGCAGGTGTGATATTGCCAATATCAGCAGCTGACATGTGAAAGGCAACTGGTGTACTACTGAACTGTATCATACGCAGTATCAAGGGCACAGTTGTGACCACTGACATTAATCCCCTCATTTCTGCAGGTCCCTCCGGTGTTACAGCAAGGCAGCCCATCCATGCTGGTGAGTGTGTTTTAACAATACCTATAATAGTCCTGATAGTGCTAGTAATAATAGTGTAACTCAGTAGTGCTCTGTGTGTATACTGCTGGGTGTGCATGTGTGCATGTGTGCGTGTGTGCATTTGTGCCTGTGTCCACGTGTGCATGTGTGCATGTGTGCATGTGTCCTTGTGTCCACATGTGCATGTGTGCATGTGTGCATGTGTGCCTGTGTCCACGTGTGCATGTGTGCATGTGTCCATGTGTGCACGTGTCCACGTGTGCATGCGTGCATGTGTCCATGTGTGCCTGTGTCCACGTGTGCATGTGTGCATATGTGCATGTGTGCCTGTGTCCACGTGTGCATGTGTGCATGAGTGCATGTGTCCACGTGTGCATGTGTGCATGTGTGCATTAGTGCATCACTGGTAACATAGTGTAGACATTGTAAACTGTGTTTCCTGTCTTCCTCCCACAGGTTCTGGTGCTGCTCTGGTATCCTGCAGCAGGGAACCTGAATCTGGTGCCACAGGTACTGATAATGATGATATCTGTGTAATGGCACAGGAAGGTGTGTCAGGGTCCATCATTGGTCAGCCAATTGACAGTACACAGCTGTCAACCCCATAATTGTGCACAGTCATCCTGCCAGTACATCCTATGTCACCATTGTCCCTAGGTGATGGGCAGGATACAGTGGGCATTGACCAGGGTAATGTTGTATCTGTGGCACATGCTTCCCCACACAGCAGCCATGGGCAGGGTCCTGAGATGGTACCACACAGACAGTTGCCCATGGGTTCTCGTGGGAGCATCTATGGGCGTACTGCCTCTGGCAGACGTGCCCAAAGAGGTCTGTCAACCTCTGCTATGTTTCGGGCTGTCATGCAGGCACAGTCACGTAAGGAAAGGTACACCAGACAGGGTCTGAGGGAGCTGAGAGCATGTCACACATCCATGACTGACAGTATGCATGACATCGCGGATGCTATCCGTAATTTCACTGATGTCATAGACAGACGTTGTGGGGACATATTACAGCAGTTCCACAACCACATGTCCATGAGCCAGGGCAATGGTGGATGGTTGTGGCATTGACGTGGCCGTATGCCAGCAACAGCAGCAGCTGGCAGTCAGTGCAGATGACAACAGGCCCGCGGACGCCCCCATAGTGCCAGCAGCAGCCCCACCAATGCTGGGTCTGTGCTGTCACCAGACCGCCCCAGGAGACCACGTGCATGTGGCTCTGGACAGTCCCAACAGGGACCTGTGTCCAGTCAACAAACTCCCGCTTCTGATGACAGTACCCCGTCTGGCTTAGTACCGGATATGGTCCGTAGCACCCCTGCCAAACACAGATACCGTGTCTGTGCCCACAGACACTGATCTGTATGACCTGCCAGGTGCAGATTGTGGCTGTCCACAAACTCCAGTATATGGCAGCCATGAGGTGGAACTGTGTGCATGCATACACACATGCGAAATGTTAACACCTACAGCTACCACATACATGCACACACTGCACCAACAGTGCCCCACCCTGTACTGCTGTCCCTCACCAACACACATACACATACATGTCAATTGGTGGTATCAGTGGCAGACTCAGGCATACCTAATTCACACCCTGTGCATATGATGAAACTGTGCCACCTCCTGCAATCTCCATCATCAGTGCAGGAACAGGTAAACACATTGCTGATGCACAGGGTGACTACATAGAAGTGTATTACTAGTATCATGTTGGTAACAGTACAGTGTGCTGATATGATTGTGTGTATATCCCAGCATGCCTGATGCAGTAACTGTATGACTGTCCTGAATTGTTATCTACACCCATAGTAAGTACCATAGTGTAACAGCTGCACATTATTGCATACCGGTGGTAAGGATGTCAGCAGATAGCCACATACATAGGTAGCACAGGGGAGAAGCTAATGCAAGTAGTGATATGCAATGATGGACATGTACAGTAATGGTGGCATGTTGCCCACAATGACTATGCAATGTGGATGTTTGCGCATGATGATATGTGTGCAGTACCAATTTAATTCAAATTACAATTAAATATGACATAATATCAGTTCTACCATGGACATCTGAGCTGTGCATTCCTGGGTACATGTTGATAGTGCCTGCATATTTGCCTTGTTACCTACTGGAAGTGTTACCCCTTCTTTGTTGTACAATGGACTACTTCCAGCCCTGCTTACTGTAGCTTTGTTTGCATGCATGTTTGCTTGAGGTTACCTGGAACACTGATTCCACCTGCAATGCAGAGTTACAGAGCTTCTGTGGATTCCTAGTGACATCTGCATAGCGTACTATATGTATGTCAATTTTCCACCTGACAGAACATCACTGTCTGTCCTGTTCGCATGTACATTGCCTGTGACACATTGCATATGAATTACCTGGCATTTACCCACGTGTGCAGTCATATATGCCAGTGCTATGAAATCAGTAGCAGTACACCCACACATACTCACCTTCAGTATGTTGTTCCCCATTGGCCCTATGTGTTGGTAATCACCGTGGCAATCACACAACTATGGTAGCATGTGCAAAGGTAACCTGTGAATCACCTCTATGGTCCAGTTGTGGTTTATGTGAGTCATGTGGCAATGTCACAGCTGTCACATGTATGCAGTCAACCCTCTCCCCTGGCCAGGAATGTACAACACATGTGTGAGATGCCACCACATAGCCAATCTGGGGACTGAGCACTCTGAACCCAGTACTGCCATACCCTGTCAGGTGGCATGACATACTACAGTGACTACAATACCAGTCTGACATAGACCCACACTGACAGCAATCCGAACACACTGGGACATACTTGGAGACTCAGAATAGCATCCTGCCTGAGCATCACACACCTCCACAGCTGGCACACAGGCATACGTTAAGTCGGAACAGAGCACATGCCACACATGGCACACACATCCCATGTGCCACACACTCACAGCCTGTAGGGCTACACAACATACCTGCTACAGATGTGTCAGGTACCTCTCTTAGCCGCTGCAGTGAGGTCCCACTCAACAGGCTGTACATGGTGAAGGTCACAGTGATATACCCATTGGGCACTATGGTCCACCACAAAACACATGCATACAGGTCAGTCAGAGGCATGGACACATATGACTCAGTCATTGTCCATGCCACTATGGATGACCTGAGATGTACCTCCCTGGACTGCATGATAGGAAACATAGAAGGGCTCTCTCAGCATGTGGCACGGGCCAGTATGAGCCTGACCTTGGTTGCCATCATACCCTCACCAGGTATGCTACCACAATATGTAGGAAGGGTGTTCTATGTCTACATTCTGCTCAATCTCCAATGTCATTCATAGGGTATCCAATGGCTGTCAATGTGTGCTTACATGCTAGGGAAGCCACAATGATTTGCGAGGGGCAGCTTGCACGTGACACCCATGGGCCATTGTATATTGGTGAAGTCTCTTGATACACACATAGTGCCTTTTGCTGCAGGACACGGATTACATAGCCACCTCCATGGGTATCACACGGGATAGGACACTAACAGTAATGCTACACAACACCAGCAGTGTACACCGCAAGATGTATGCACTGGTCACTGTCCTCAGCACGGTAAACTGCAATATCTGTGCAGTACCAGATTCCTGATTCACGGCTCACAGGTGCAACTCATCCCTGCCAGGTTATACCTCATACCATGCCTGTCATCCCCTACACATGTAACACACATGGACAGGGGGTGGTATCTCAAGGCACCACAGATACACACACCTCCAGATTGTTGGCACAGCACAAAGCATCAGGGCCTATCCATGAGCAGCTAACAGTGTGTTGGACTGCCTTCTGGTTCATAGCCTGGCACACACAACCCTCCCATACACAGGAAACCCACCTGTCCTCCCTAACAACACTGGCAATATGACAGTCTCTAGAAATGTCTTAATATGGCTGGACTGCATCCAGACAAACATTGTGTGTGAGCATTACTGTAGCTACAACACACTAGCTGAAAGGTTCCCAGCATGTAGTCACTGAATTGCAGTCGAACAACATGTTACCACTCCCAGAACAGGTAGGAACCTGTTCATCGACTACATGTAGACTATATGGTCCAGACCAGATGTGTATCCCCTGCTGTTGGGATTATACCATATACAACTCACACTGTATATACACATACCGCATGTGGCCCCTACACAGTAAGACACAGTCATAATGTTATGCATTGCAAATACCATTTATCCACTTGAGGCACGTGTCAGACATGGTAACTACTGAAGGTCACAGGTATATATGTGTATGTGTCACACACATACATCATGTGTGCATTGCCATTGCTGGTTTAGGCAATGGCATGCATTGTTATGAACAACAACCCATACATGGTCATATTGTGTGACACAACCACACATGGCAGTTGTGGGTTTCCAAAACATACCTATCTGTGCTCTGACAGTGGTAATAGACCCAGTAGCGGAGCACACTATTGGCATTACTGGGCAGTTAGCCCTGTTTGGCTGTAATGATAGTGTGGTGACATCACCTGTGTTTACTGGGGGAATATGCAGCATCTGGTGTATTGTAGTAGTTTCCAAAAGGAACTGTTCTCTCACACTTGCAATTACACACACCCTACTACCCCCCCCACACACACACACACTTGCCATTTGCAGGATCCATATCTCTATCTAACTATGTCATGACACGTGAGAGTGACGCATTAGTGAAGCACACTATTCGGATTTCTAGGAGGTTTCTCTTCTCCGGCTGTACTTATAGGGTGCTGACATCATCAGTGTTTGAAAAGGGTAATGTGCATCATGTAGTGTGTTCTCCTGATTGCCAAAAAGCACATGTCTTTCATACAGAATTGCATACACACAAACTCCCCTCATCCAAACACACACACTTGTCATATGCAAGTTTCAAACCCTTACCTAACTACGTTATGACACTTGAAAGAAATGCATTAGCGGAGTGCGCTATTCAGATTACTGAGAGGTTTTTCTTCTCCAGCTGTACTTATAGGGTGCTGACATCATCAGTGTTTGGAAAGGGTAATGTTCATCATGTAGTGTGTTCTCCTAATTGCCAAAATGCACCTATTTTTCATACAGACTTGCCAATACACACACTCCCCTTATCCACACACTTGCCATTTTCAGGATTCAAACGCCTGCCTAACTATGTTATGACACTTGAAACGGACACGTTAGCAGAGCACGCTACTTGCATTACTGGGCGGTTTCCCTTCTTCTGCTGTACTTATAGGGTGCTGACATCATCAGTGCTTAGAAAGGGGAATGTGCATCCTGTAGAGTGTTTTCCCAGTTGCCAAAAGGGACATTTCCCTCACACAGACTTGCACACACACTAACCCCCCCCCACACACACACTGGGCATTTGCAAGATTCAAACCCCTATCTAACTAGGTTATGACACTCGAGATGGACGCATTATCAGACCGCGCTATTCACATTACTGTGAGGTTTTCTTCTCCTGCTGTACTTATAGGGTGCTGACATCATCAGTGCTTAGAAAGGGGAATGTGCATCCTGTAGAGTGTTTGCCCAGTTGCCAAAAGGGACACTTCCCTCACACAGGCTTGCACACACAACAACCCCACTCACCCACACACACTGAGCATTTGCATGGTTCAAACTTCTACCTAACTATATTATGACACTTGAGGGAGACGCATTAGCAGAGCGCGCTATCTGAATTACTGGGCATCTGTTCTGCACCTGCAGTATTTATAGGGTGCTGACATCTTTATTTCTACAGAGGTATGTACATCTAGTACTACCTGTCAGGTGGGGGATAGCATATATACGCATTTGCAGCCACCTACTTCAGGGTCAGATATGCACATCGCACTGGCAGGTTATGTTCTATACCATGCTTCGTGACCACAGGACCTGTAACACAGAACACAACCAGTCCAGAACACCCCTCCCACAACCAGGACACACACTTTGCTTCCCTGGGAACAGTGCCGGGATATGCAGGTGTTCACATACACCATTCCAGTTGTGAACATCAGGTACAGGCATATTGTGTGTGGGAACTACTCAGGCCTCTACAACATTACACTACAGCCACTACAATTTGTGGGTCCATGTGCTATGGCAGAACCACTCACCACAGCCACATGGGGGAATACATATTGCACCTGTCCATCTGCAACATGGGTACTTACTGTTCCACACCAGAGGTAGACCACCATTGTTGATATCTGACCATACCCACCTTTCCCTGGACATCCATATTCCATCCCCACCCCCAGGCAAGGTTGTCACTGCAAACAAACTGTATTTAGCACAAGCAGAATCTACACTTGTGAAGACTGGGGTGGAAGACTTCAAAGGATCCATGCTGGGGGACTATACTGGCCACTCTGCATAATTCTTGACAATTGCATTCTATGAGCATGTGTAAGGTTTGCATTGATCATGCTATCCCACATATACCCATGACTGCTCCACAACAGGACACCTGTCAGGTGTACACCAGCCATATATGAGGTGTCCAACAGACAGAGTGAGCTAATACACTGCAGAGCTGTAGCCCACAGAGGGAGGACATCTCTGAACAGTACCGGCACGACACTTCAATCCCACATAATCATCACAACACAGTATTGACAGTGAAATTGTCCAGACAATGCAGATAGGGCTCCCCTCAGTCTGTTATTGATGCCCACTTACTGTTAGAGGTCCTCAGCAACCCTCTTCCAGCAAACACCAACAACATGGATGTGGCTAAGCACATTCAAACCCTGGGATCTCCACTGTGTCCCTGCTTGACAGAGGCACAGCACACTAGCCTCACACGATGCCTTATGTGACCTACTTTACAGTGGCAGAGTAGCCTACTGTACTGGGGATGCAGATGCCAAGCACACTCTGGCTAAGCTGTCATTCCCTAGGGCAAACAGCCTAGTATTGACCTCTACACCCATATGTTTAATTGTCAGATGCACAATATTTGTTGCTGTTAGACTGTTTGCAGGTCTTTATTGCCATAGCATTCCCTGTTTCTATGAACAACTTGTGTATCTGTGGAAGATGTTTGAATATGAGTGGGATCCACTATATCACTTATGTCTCTGTAGTCATTTACTGTGTGCACTGGGCAGATTGCTGTGTTGTGGTTGGTTCCTGGAATGACACGTACAAATACCAGATATGTGTGGCCAACTGCTAAACGGAGATATGGCCTAAGTGTGTGAGCATGCTCAGTTCAACCTTTCCATGGCATGTTGTCTGACATATGCCTCATTTATCAAAGTGTGCGAGCATGCCCAGTGTGAGCTTTTCATATGTTGAACTCTGCAGTTCACCACATATTTGGGTGAGTGTGAACTTCAACAATATCTCATGTTTATGGTTGTGTGTTGGGTGTCATGTTGTGTACTTACTGGCCAACTGCTTCGTGTCTGAACACAACAGGGATTATACTGTGCCTGCAGGGATTGCATGGGATACTTTGCATACACTTGTCAACATCCTTTCATACTGACCTAGCACTGTAGTACCGTATAGTGTACTAGTTCAGTACTTTCACTGTGGTGGACAGTATCCTGGGCTTTAGTCCTATCACTGCTTTAAATCTTCATAGTGAGCACAACAGACTGTGTAGGGGCCAGTTGTGCACATATGACCATGTTGCATTATGTTCAGATATGGACTACCTAAACCAGGCTTGTCCAACATTGGTAGTGTATTCCACAACATAGGTGGACATTGTCAAACACTAGCGATGTGCCCTAGGCCATTTCTGATGCTAGTCAGAAAGTGTGTTTGTCCTTTGACACACATTGTAACTGGAGTTTGCCATGACATATGTCATGGTTAGTATACTGTGCCTCCGTCTACCTGTGACATAACAGTGATATCCAGGGTACACCTACCATCTCCCATCCACTCATCAAGATTCATCTTGAGCAGTGTCGATGGGTGACTCTCTGGCTAACCTGTACTAGGAGTTTACTCAAGAGTGGGGGTGGCTTCTGTGTTATGGATCATTCAGTACAGCTTGTCCTATGTATGTCAGTGCTGGGGTTCAGGTCTCTCATGTGCATAGCTCACTGCCATTCAGATTGTACAAGGTGCAGCATGTTCATTGATTCCAGCTTGGACATGGCTTTATACATCAGGCACAGCTTGCCTCTGGGTGGGCAGTATGGCAGTGTATGGAGCTGCAGTTTGTTTAATCAGGCAACACATGGCATCTGTTCAAGCTCTTTGCTGCTCCTGGTGAGGTACTGTTGTGGACTTTACAGTTGATGGAGGTGTCTTCTGAGGTACATCCCACAGGGGCTATTGTAGTCAATTGTAATGCTGATGAAGGATGACTGCAGAGCCACAGTGACCTCCCCTTATCTAGATCTGACAACCTTCATGATTAGGTGGGTATATGGTATGCTTCTGTGAACACTACAGCCACATGTTTGTCCAATGCAGGATATCTATCACCTTGTGTCCCCAGGTCTCTCATTACATGTTAGGTACGTAATGGGTTAACACCTGTGTGGTAATTGGTGGGCACTTATTGTATATCCATGGTGGTTGACTATACACATTTCTGCAATTAGCTTGCTGACATGGCTATGGCACCAGTTGTCTGTTTCTATATGGCCCTTTTGTGGGTTGCTTGTGTCAGCTGGGGGTCAGATATGGTGGGCAGTTTGTACTCCTCTGCATACATGTTCAGTCACAGTCCTTCCATGTTGGCCTGTACCTATGGGACATATATACGGAACGAGAGAGGTCCCAGGACCAAGCCTTGTGGGATGCCACTTATATCTGGTTTGTAGTCTGACATGGATGCAGCATGTCTGAACATGTCAGTTCTGTCCTTGGTCTGGTTTGCAACCCCTCTACTGACATAGGGGTTTATATTTAAGCTGGTGAATATATCCATACTGAACACATAGGGTATTGTATGGAAGCATTTGCACGGTCCAGCTATGCTGTGTGAACCACATTGCCCTCATCAATGACCTTAATGACTGTTTCAAATGGGTCAAACATGTTTAGGGACAGGATATGCACTTACGACAGCCACACTGGGTAGGGTCCGGTGTCAGTAGGTCCCCGATAGCTTTATGTCTGCAGTACATGCTGATCCTTTCCATAGCTATGCAGACCAAGCTTGTCAGGATCCTGGGGTGGTAGTTTGCAGTATCCATTCAGGCAACACCTTTGTTGAGAAGGACCACTGTTGTTGTACACTGCTCTTTGGGTACATATCCTGTGGTAAGGCTGACACTGAGCAGTAGTGTGATTTGGCATTCCATTCTTCTTGGAGTCCATTTTGGACTCAGCCCAGGACACCATCTCATACCTTTGCTGCTGTGTGTTTTGCTTTGAGGATGATGGCTGTTACCTCAGAATCTGCAATGTCAGGGGGCCAGCAGTCTGCTGGGATAGATATTTTGCATTCTGAGGGGGGGGGGGGTTGCACTGCACCTGTCAGGATGTATGTTGGCAATATGTGTGTGTGTTTGCTATGTTGTTTGTAATATTTGTGTGATTCGGAGCATATCTGTGCATTCCCAACATGAGTCCTACCATCAGTTGAGTAAGCCTTGTGATTATCCTTAGTGTCCTGTACAATTTGTATCTTCATAAGTTCATAGGTTCATACTAGGCTATCCACCCTAGGGCATTTGTAAGCCTAGCCAGAGTGTGTGTGTCTTT
Organism: Protopterus annectens; assembly: GCF_019279795.1. Lineage (NCBI taxonomy): Eukaryota > Metazoa > Chordata > Ceratodontiformes > Protopteridae > Protopterus > Protopterus annectens. The sequence continues at coordinate 1,923,304,477 of NC_056726.1, forward strand.
CACCGCCCCTTGCTATGTGAATAGTATGGCCATTTCTGATTTACTTTACTGTGCCTCTGTCTGGATGTGACACAGTGAATACCCCCAGTGTACATCTACGATCATCCGTCCACTTGGCAATATTCCTGTTGAGGGATGTCAGTGAGGGGCTCTGCCTAACATGGAGTGGGATCCTTTTCCAGGGTGTGGGGAGCCTCTGGGTTATGTATCTGTCCCTCCAGCACATCCTATTTCATTATGTGTTGAGGTTGACATCTGTCACTCTCACAGCTCCAATGGCTTTGATTTCCTGCAGTGGAGCATGTCCAATATTTCTGTGTTGGACATGGCCTTGTACAACAGACATACAATGCCTCTGTGTAGGCAGTATGTTACTGCATTCAGCTGGGGTGTCTACAGCCAGGCAGCATATGACATATATTTGAGACCCTTTATCCTCTTGGTGAGGTACCTTTGAGGTCTTTCTAACCGCTGCAGGTGTAAGGTAAGGTACATCCCATATGAGTCATTGTACTAGATTATGGGTCTGATAAAAGAACAGTACAGGGGCACAATGACCTCTGTTGATGTAGATGTGAATCCTTTCATGATACGGTGTCCAATATATACAGTCTTCCTAGCCACATTGGCAAAGTGAGTGTCACATAACAGGTTACTGTCCACTTGTGTCCCTAGGTCCCTGATTACTCCTTGCATACATAATGGTTTACCACCTATGTGGTAATTTGTGAGTACCTTGTTTGGTATTTGGTGGGGCATTCATACTGTCCAGTGTCTTCAGGACGTCTGGGTGGGGTTGCTGTGTGTGAGAGTGTGGTCTGTCACATGCTACAGACTGTACAGCAGTTTTGACTACAGTTAGGTGCACATGGGTGGTCTCTGCTGCTTCGTGCATTGTCAGTTACCTGGCCATTTGGGTGTCTGTGCTGCATATGGATACTGCCCCTCCTTTGATGTTTTGGTCCAGGTTTTGGGGCCATAATGCATGATATGAGTAACCTGGTAGTGCTGGTGTGCTGTCAGTAGGCTTGCAGCAGGTTTCTGTCACTGCACAGACATCGATGTTCTCCATACTGGGAAGGGCCTCAGGAGCATGCATATTGTGGTTTACACATCTGGCATTGGTCAGCATTACCCTTATGTTTCTTACCACTTATGTTTTCTAGGGTGGTGGGTTAGTCTTTTCAGCCTTGCCTACGTATGGCTCAATGGAGGTGGCAAAAGCCTTATCCAATATCCAGACGCCCAGGGGTAACAGGTGCAAGCCATCCCTGGAACAGCAGCATGGCTTGTCATGCATGACATCTCAAGCAGACGGACATTAGATCCTCTTGGACTGACAGGTGTAATTGTGCCACCTGTTAAAGTTGATCATTCTGTGTTTGTACTGTGGCATCATTCTTGGTGAGGGTTGGATGCTGCAAACAGCCAGTGTCATACCGGCCTGGAGTACATACTCAGAGAGCTCATCCATGCCTCTTTTCATGTAGTCCAGGGAGGTACATCTCAGGTCATTCACACCAGCATGGACAATGACTGCATCATATTTCTACTTGCTTTGGGGTGACCTGCGTACTTGTGTTATGTGGCATATTGTAGCAGCCTACAGGCAGCTTACTGTACCCTTTCCCTTGTTCAGTCTGGTGAGTGGGACAGCAGTGTGTCTACCTATAGACACCTATTACAACTGTATCAGGCATGTTGTTTCTCCTTCTGGCCTGTGACTGTTTGGAACACCAGCTTTGTGTACTATGTGTTGCATGTGCTATGTTTGGAGGTTGTGGTTGCTTGGGGGGTCTGCTTTGGAGGCCTCTGTTGGTGTGGTGTGGTGTGTTTGTAATTAGGGCCTCCGGGAATGTTTTTCTGTGTTTATGTGTTGGTTTACAGTTGTGATAGGTCTATGTGGGACTGGGTTTGTGGTGTGTGTGGTTACCTTCTCCTCCTGACTAGTTTTGACAGTACTGAGTTGGGGGAGCTCAGCCTCCGGTTTGGATGAATGGTTGCATCTCTCACATATATTTGTATTTATTGGGGGGAGTTGAGGGTTGTCTGTGTACTTGGGGCAGGTGTAACATTGCCTCAGGATTCACAGATTCTACTCGTTGTAGCTGGCCTTAGTGGATTGTATGTGTGGTCATATTTTATTGCCATACTACTGATCAGTGATTACTTCCCTTTTTATGTTTGCTCTATCATGTAGTAGCTTCCTCATTCTCTTGCATGGTTTGGTAATGGCTGGAGTCCAGCATGCCAGATGCCTGCGTGTATGGCATTGTGTCTTGTTGTTATTTGTGATTGCATAATCCAAGCATTCCTGGCTGTGTTCATGGAATGCCTATATAACAGGTTCTGCGGTGTGTCCCATATTTTGCACCTGCACAGGGCCTTTAATCGATTCCACATCAGTTTGGAGGGGTGCAACTCATGCTTTACACATGTTTTTCACTGTGGTTTTCTGGCCAGGGACTGTGGTCAGGATGTGTATATCCGGTGTGATTACTCTATGGTCTGGTCTTACCAGTGAGGGATACACTTCTCATCTTGCCATCCAGTACGCATGTTGCTGATTATCACATCCAGTATGCTTACCCCTCTTGTGGGAGTGGTACGTTGTTCCTGGGCATTTTGGTTTATGGATTCTAGGAACTTTTCTCCTACAGTGTTGGTGCTAGTATAATGCTCCCAGTGTATGTCTGGGTATTTTCAGTCAACCAATATAGTGTGGTTTGGGGGGCTTGATATATTCATGTATTCCAACATAGACCAGGTGCAGTTCCTGGTGTTAGGATGGTAGTCTGTAGCAGGCTATATACTGGGAGGCAATTTTAGCCACTGGTACTTGACCATGGCTAGTCCATGCTGCTTCTTGTTGTGGTACCAACATGGAGGTGTGGTTATCCTTGACAATTATTGCTAGTCACCCTCCTTTTGTAGCTTGTTCCATGTTTTGAGGCTGTACAGCACAGTATGAGGTGTAACCTGGTAGTGTTAGGGTGCTGATGTGAGCCTTGACCCAGTTTTCTATTACAGGGCAGATATCAACATTCTCCATACTGTGTGCGTTTACACTGCATGCATCTTGCTGTTTAGACTTATGGCATTGAGTAGCATTACATCTAGGTTCCTATCCCTTGTGGTACCTATGAAGGTGGGTTTGTGTTTTGAGACTTACCTATTCAGGGCACGCTGTGGGTACTGACAGCCTTTGCCAGTATCCATGAGGCCTGGACTGATAGGTGCACACCACCCCTAGCAGGTGGTGCATCATGTCATGCTCAGCATGTCATCCCAGGCTGGAACACATTGGCTCCCCTTTGACTAACTGCATTACTTCAGCCAATTATTGCAATTGATCATCCCATTGTCATATTGTGGCTTCATGCTTGGTGAGGGTGGATGTTAGTCAGGGTTCTCAAGTGTGCATATAGTACATGGTGTTACATTACTTAACACATGGCATTCATGCCTCAGGTGGTGCTGTAGGGCTGCCTCTGTTGGATGCACATATTACACTCCCTGTACATGTTTGAGAGCAGGTCATGTCATTTTAGGCATCCCTGTTATTATTTGAGTGAGTCAGAGAGAGGTATCATTACGAGGGTTCCTACTGAGCCAGTGTATGTGCTATGCATTGCCTCTTTGCCAAGGCCAGGGCATACTGGGCACGTCTCCTTCTGCCTACTGGGGCAGGCTCAGGTTGTTCCTCCTCCGAGTCACGCTCTGCCTATTATGGCCTTGGCAATGGTGGGGAGCTGTTTGGCCCGGCCCTATGCTGGTCCTGCAGCAGCTGTTTTCGCAAGATCATATTATGTAGCATAGTACATACCATGACAATTTGGGTACATGTAGTTGGTGAGTACTGCAAGGCTCCACCAGATGTGTCCAGACACCGGAACCATGACTTGAGCATCCCAAACACACGCTCTATTACATTACGTGTTTGTGCTTGTGCCTCATTATGGCATTCCTGTTCAGGTGTGTGTGTGTTTCTCATGGGTGTCATCAGCCACGGCTCCAGTACATAACCTGCATCCCCCACTAGGTGTCCGTGTGGGATGTCCCCATTGGCAAATGTCTGGTACAGCTGCGTCAAATGCCAGATGTGGGAATCATGGTAGCTCCCAGAGCAGCCAGCACACACATTCATTATTATGCCCTGGGCATCACACATGACCTGGCAGTTGATGGAGGGAAAGCCCTTGTGGTTAATGTAGACCCTACCCCGCTCACCGGCTGGTGCTTTGATGCTTATGTGCGTGCAGTCTATTGCACCCAGTACCTCAGGGTATTCCGCTATTTGCTGGAAGAGACGCATATTGCTGGCCAATACCTCACGGGCATTGGGGAAATATACATGATCACTGACATGTGCTGACATGGCATACAGGAACTGGTGCAGTACCCTGGAGGCTGATGCCTGTGATATCCCCATCATATCACCAGTTGGTCTCTGGAAGGTACCTGTTGCTAGTATTCTTAGGCCAACACATACCTTGGTTTCCACTGGGATGAGTTCCCCTCTGTTGGTTCTGTGTGTGAGGCGTGGCCTGCACAGCTCGACAATTTGCTGCAGGAGGTCTCTGTCCACTCTATAGCGCTCCACTATCTCCAGCTCATGTAACCCATGGTAGGTGACCCTGAGCCTGTACACTCTTCTCCGTCTTCTCACTGTGGGTTGTCTGGCACCATCTGCATTGTCACCACCCTCAGCAAGTCGCCTATGTCTCATTATGACAGCTATGGCAGCCCCTAGCATTTCTGCTCTGAGTTCAGCTTTTTCAGTTTTCACTTCTAATAGCTTACTCCTGTCTTGCAGTGTCTCTTGAGAGATACATCCTGCACTGCTGTTTGCAGAGTTTTAAGTGCTTGGCTGAGCTACTATTCTGCCTGTGTAATTGCCTGCTGCTAATTGTTTTCACCTGCTAGCTCCAGCAGTATTCCCTGCTAGCTTCCTACTAATTATGTTGCTTCCTTTTTCCTTTATGTTTCCTCAGGGAGGAGCAACATGCATACCAGCAGAAACACGCTCACAGTGTCTTACACACGTGCACACATGCTTACACGGTTTGGAATCTGCTTATTCGGGTTAAAACATGCGCACACCAATGCAAACAGTGTTACAACTCTGCCAACAGGCTCCCACATGCTCAGTCTGCCCTACACGCGCGCACACTAGCGCAAACAGTCTTACAAGTCTACCAACACGCTCCCACATGCTCAGTCTGCCTTACACGCGCACACACTGTCCTACTCTCACCTCATGGTGTGCACACGTGCACATGCACGCCCAGCAAGAAACGTTGGTATAAGTAACAGTGTACACCTTCCATTTCTTGACTTTCCCATGCTTATCTTGTGGCACTCCTCTTTCCATGATCTGTGTCTGTCATCTGTCATGTAATATTGACCTCCAATGAACTACATTTCTTTCTGACATTCCCCCCTGTGATGTCACCTATCTCCTACTCTATTCCTCCCCCTTATGTATCTCTTACACTACTCAGAATGTGCTCATTTGCTATGTGACTGTGGGATTCAGTATCCTAACCCTCATTTACATCAGATTGCCTACTAATGCTTAGTTATATGTCTTAGACTCAGCTTCCCCCCTTAGCAACCACTGAACGGTGGCCATGTTGTTTTTGGTCTGCTGGTCCCTGCATTGTCATTCCATGTATTGCATAAAACCCACATTTGTGGGTTTATAACCTTCATTTTTATGTTTTATACAGCGCAGCCTGTTTGCGCAGGGCTGCGCTGCGTTTAAACATTGGCCAATATTTGGCCATTGGCATGCTGCCTGACACATATGCACCCTTTATTTGGAGCTGACATGGCTCCATTGTGATTTTTGCAGAAACGTACTCAGTTGTCAACTGAGTACATTTCTGCAGCTAAAACAGCTCTTACACGGGCTGCTTTCTGTTTCATGGATCGCTACTGTACCTCATTTGCATGCCTTTCGGCTGCAAGTGAGGTATTTAGCATATCCACACCCAGTCCATGTAAGAGATGTTTTAGCTGGTCTCTTATACGGAGTTTCGGGCTGTTCCTGGATCGCGAGGCTTGCATGGAGTGTTACACGTCTCTTACACTCCGTGCAAGCCTTTGTGAATCCTGCCCAGAATTATGTATAAAATCCTATCTGGCTAGGCTGGCAGCCTTCACATACGTGTGCGTGTATATATATATATATATATATATATATATATATATATATATATATATATTTAAATATGGATATATATAATTATTTATATATAGATAGATTACATATCTATATCTATGTCTATAACTACATCTATATCTACATCTCTCTCTCTCTCTCTCTCTCTCTCTCTATATATATATATATATATATATATATATATATATATATATATATATATATATATATAGCCATCTATATCTATATCTACATCTCTCTCTCCCACTCTCTCTCTATATACACACATATATATATATATATATATATAGATATAGACATATAGCTATATTTATATATGGTTAGATTATATATCTATATCTGGTGTTTGTGTATGTGAAGGGAAGTGTATTTTTGTGTTTGTGTCTGCCATATGTTTAGTGTAGAATTTGCGATTTTAAAATTTGCGCTTCTGGGGTTTCGAGTTTATGGATTTTTGGTTTCATGGTCTCGAGATACTGAAATTCAAGATTTCAGTATTTCGGGATTATGAAGTGAATCCATATATATATATATATATATATATATATATATATATATATATATATATATATGCTATACATATTTATATATATATATATATATATATATATATATATATATATATATATACACATTTGCACATGTATTTATACATATATGTATATAAATGGGAACACTTCATAATCTCGAAAGTTTGAAATACAAAACTTCAAACTTTCTAGACCATATAGTTGAAACCCCAAACTTCCGAATGACCAGAAACGCGAATTTCAAATTCGCGACTATTGGGCATTTGAAATTCACACTTCTGGTGTTGTGGTATGGTAGAAAGGCAGGTAAGTATTTCTGTTTAACTGTGTTTGTTAGAGGTTTAGTGTGTAAGTATGTGTTGTGAGTGTGATGTGTGTGTGCGAGAGGGATCTAGGCATGTGGTGGTGTATTCATGTGTTTGTCTGGGTAGTGCGACCTTGGAGTTAGAATATTTAAGTAGAGGGGGTGTCGGGGGGGCGCATCCCCCCACATTTTTGGTGCAGGGTGGCTTGCCCTCTTTGCTTGTCTGTAGGTTAGCTTTGTTTATGTTTTGGGGGAAGGTGTGTGTATGTGTCTTTGTGTGGTGTATGTTGTGTGCAGTTTTCGGTAGTTTGAAATTCGCGGCTTTGGTTTTTCTGTGTTTCGGTTGTTTGGTCTCGGGATTTTGGGAGTCGTTAGAGTGAGTGTTCTGTATTTAGTAGTGGTTCCATATAAACACACACACACATACAGATATACACTACATAGCATTTCATAGGTTCATAGCAAGTTACTAGGCTAGTGGCCTTAGAGACTTTACAAGCCTAGCCATGTTAATCACAAGCATCATTATTTGTTCTTTTTGGGTAGTTTGCAAAACAAATTTATGAAAAGACAAGGTCTGTGGTCAGCACAGGGTACTCCTATCTATGAGAAACATGAGTGCCACCCCAGAGGTGAATTTGCAGTCTCTCATCCATTTATCTAGGTTGCATTTGAATAGCATCAGTGAAGACCTGTGTTTTACGTGAAAAGGAAGTCTATTCCAGAGAAGTGTCTGTCTCTAGGAGATGTATCTGTCTCTCTAACATGTTCTGTTAATGTCACAAGCTAGGTTGAGATCCGTAGAGTGAGTGACTCTTTATTTGACTTGCAGATGTGCAGCATTTCCATTACATTACATTACCCTCTACAGAAATCAACACTTTCTAAATAAATCTTCAAATACCACTAGAGCAAGAACCCATTTTATTTCTATACTACTATATGCCTCGGTTCTTACAAACATGAAGAAATATGACCTAGCAAATCTTGAAACTTGCTATAATAAAGTCACGCACACAAACAAATTTCAGATCCTATCATTATTTGTCTTTAAAGCAACTATCCTGTCTTTAAGTACCAAATCTACCTGCTTGTAATCAGCTCACCTTCACCCATTGAATACTAAATTATCCAGAAAAAATACAAGATCTTCATAATATACTAATACACTACTCCAAATATTTCCTAAATATCATCAGACCTAACAATGCAGCTGGAATTTCCCTTTACTCCAGCTGCATAGCCAAAACTTGGAATTCTCTGCCGTTAAATATCAGAATGACTACTAACACATCCAACTTTAAAAAAAACACCTATCAAAAACCCTGATTAGGAAATGAATGTTTTAAGGCATCTAAAGGAACACAACCTGTTATTTTTATGTCTGAATACTACACCCTTACTAAGCATGTCCATCCTTAACTTGCTTGTTTTCTACCTACAATCAGTGCTGCTATTCTATGTATCCTATCTAGATTATATGATTGCATCAGTGAAATGTATAACATGTATTTTCATTTTGTACTTGTATCGGAGATTGAATCAATATTTGTATCTGTACATTGTATATGTGTCTTAATGGTTATCTATAAATGTGGAGCTTTTCTCCCCATGCCTGAGAAAGGACATTTTCTGCAGTCAGACTTTCCAGGTAAACAAATGTAAAATCAATAAATTACAGCAGGGTTGGAGCTTTCCCTATAGGCCAAGCACAAGTCACCTCTCAGCAGCCTATAAGATACAGAGCAAAGTGACAGGGATTTCAGCCTGTCCATGTAGGTCATGGTCTGGAGTCCCTGTATTTTCTTAGTGAGAAACCTCTGAGGTCTCTGCTGCAGCTGTCTGGTGAGGTACATGCAAAAAGGTGCATTATACTCTATTAGTGGCCTGATGACAGTTGAGTACAGTGGAGTTATACCATCCCTTGACCTGGATGTGATGCCCTTGCTTATGAGGTGCACTATGTAGAAGGCTTTCCTTAACACTGGGGAAACTTAGTGGTCAAAGTCCAGATTGCTATCAGCCTGTGTTCCCAAGTCTCACACCCCTGGGATGGAACTCAGGGGTTGCTGTGAATAATGTAATTTGTTGATAATTCTGTTTTGCATTTTTTTTTTGCATTTAGTTTTAGACCATGACTTTGGCACCAATCATTTGTTTGTGACAGCCCTTCTAGTAATATGCTGGCATTGTTGGGGACTCAATGGTTGCTCGTAGTTTGCAATCATCAGTGAACTTGATGAGCCAAAGTCCATCTACTTTGGCCTGAACTTTTGAGAAATATATTCCAAACAGTAAGGGGCACAGCACAGACCGCTGTGGTACTCCACTCGTGATGGGTTTATTGGTGGAGGTGGAGTCACCAATTTTGACAGAATGTGTTCTGTTGGTGAGTCAATTGGCTACCCATCTTGTAACATAAGGGTTAATCCCTGTCTGGAAGAGTTTCTCAATGATGCCAGAGTGAGGAATTCTGTTGAAAGCCCTGGCAAGGTCGAGTTAGGCTGCATGCACTGTCCTACCTTTGTCCATGAATTGGGTTACACTCTGAAAGAAATCCATCAGGTTTAATAGGCATGAACTACCCTTCATGAAGCCAAACAGATTTGTCTCCAACATTTTGTAGGGCATCTATGTCCTTGTTATTAAGTTCCATGATAATTCTTTCCATGGCCTTGCAGATGAGGCTGGTTAGACTTATGGGTCTGTAGTTCCCAAGGTCAGTTGATTGCCCCCCTTTGTGTAGAGGATTACTGTTTCTGTTCTCCATTTTGCAGGAACATAGCCAGTTCTGAAACTATGATTGCAGAGAAACCAAGCGGGTCTACTAGGTTTTGTTTTAGATTCATTAGTAAACAAACTTGGATATTATCTGGTCCCACTGAGCTGTGTTTTTGGCCTTGGCGAGTGCAGAGATGACCTGCTCTCTAGAGATACTAGGCAGAAGACTTGTGTCAGGTATGCTTTGGGATATGGTAGGTGGGGATAATGGGGTGAAGTTTGCACTGAATCTGTCAGCTAGTAGGTTAACAATATCTTCTGGTGCAGTATGAGTGATCCCATCTACAACCAGTTCAACACATAGCTGGGCATTCCCTTCTAGACTTCAAGCATAGTTAAATAATGCCTTATGATTATCCTTGGGTAAAGATTTGACTTTAGTTTTGTAATCTGCTTTAGAAGACTTTACAAGGTTTCTGATTTTCTTGTTTAGGCTTAGGAGAGATCTCTTCCACTGCAGAGTGATGTCTATCTTGCTTTTGGACAACAGTTTCTTCCTCTTGTTATGTAATCTGTTTATACCTGAAGTCTACCATGGTGGCTTGTTTTTACCAGAAGACCTAGTTTTGATCTGGTCTGGGGCAGAAGAGTTTATGCAGTCACTTGTGTTTTATTTTCAAGGCATTTGCATACACTTCTGCAGAGTAATCACTGATGTCTGCGATTGCAGGAAGAATGAAGCTTTTAATACCATGGCTTATTAGGCTGTAGTTGCTATAAGATTTTTATAATTTTTGTTCTTGTGAGGGAGCCAGTTTGAGTAGTTTTTTCAAACAAGACTGATTTGTGGTCTAACATAACCAGGGAGGGCATCATGCATGGGGGAAATACAGTGAATCCTCTCATGTTTGTGAGTACTATGTCCAGAACATCATAGACCCTTGTGGGGGTGCAGACTTTCTGTTCCAGAGCATATGTGTTAAAATTCAGAAACCTCTGGGTGAGCATGTTTTTGCTTGTGTATGTCCCCAGTCTATAGAAGCATAGTTAAAATCTCTCATGACTAGGATGTTGGGCTGTATGGCAAGAGATTCCAGTAAATAGAGGTAGGCCGTGTACTTATCCTGGTTCATGGTGGTGGACCTATAGCTAGCAATGATGTGATATGGTAATTTCCCAATAGTTAATTTGACATGGCATAGTTTGAGAGTCATGCAGTTTAACCAGTCTTGAAGTGTACTTAGTTTTAATGAAGATGGATACACCTCCATCTTTGATTTCTTCACTTTCATTTTGAGGTCTGAATGTGTGGAAGTTATTGTAGCAAAGCATGGCCATGGTGCACTCAGCAGCCTTGAACCATGTCTCGGTAACTGCACAGATGTCAGCATCATCTAAGGTGATGAGTGCTTAAAGGAATTCCAGTTTCATGTTTAGACTCCTAGCATTATGCATGACCCTGAGTTTATCTTGATTAGATTTTGTTACATTGGAAAATTTGTAATTTTCACATTGCCTAAAAAATGCACTATGGTGGAGGCAAGGACCTTTGACAGTATCCAAAAGCCTGGGGGGGGGGGGGGGGCAGTTGCAGACCATCTCTAACAAAGCAGTGAGGTCTGTCTACCATATCCTCCCATGCTGACAGATATTGGATCCACATGGACTGACACCAGAAGCTGAGCCAATTGTTGATGTCAATCATTTTTTGTTTATATTGTGGCATCATCCTGGGTGTGGGTAGGATACTGGTTAGGACTAGGGACATACCAGTCTGGGATACATAATCAGAGAGTTTCATCATGTCTCTCTTCATATTGTCCAGAGAGGTACATCTCAAGTCATTCATTCCAGCATGAACTATGACAGAGTCATAACAGTACTTGTTGTTGAGTGACTTGAATGCATGCATGATTTGTCAGATCCTGGCACCTGATAGGCAGCTAAACTTGACTATCTTCCTTGTCCAGTCTGGTGAGGGGGACATCTTTGTGTCTCACTATGGAGTCACCTATGATCAATACATGTGATGTATTTCGCCTTAGGGGCTTATTTGTTGAGACACAGGTATGTGTGTTGACATGTGAAGTTGTTTCTTTTTGCTTAATGGTGAGTGTGGGTGGTGTGCATTTGGGAGGTTTCTATTGTTTTAGTAGGCTTTTAGTGAGTAACTCCGTATATGTGGGTTTATGTTTCTTGACCTTATTTTGTGTGAGAGGTGAGGTTTGCGTGAGAGGTGGTTTGTCTGCTGACAACCTATTTGATGTCTAGTTTGTTTTACATAAGAGAATTGACTCCAGTTCCACAGTGCATTTCCATCTCTCACATAGCACGTTAGTTTGCATTAGGAGTAAATGGTAGTCAGTATAAGTGAAGCTATTACCACATTGCCTCAAGATGTCCATATCCGTCAAGCTGGCAGGAGAAATGATGGGAAACTGCCCATCCTTTGTGGCAGGATTTTTCCGAATGTGGTATTTGTGAAGGAAATGGGCTAGCTGGACTTAGTCACAGACAGCAAAAATGAAGCAGTAATGCAATCAAAGACAGTTAACAAAGTGCAATTCAGGCTTAAAATATACTTATTTTTTAGTTTTTCCAAAGGATGCCTTGGGTTTAAGTGAAGATGCAGTCCATTCATCTGGCTAAAGTTTCCAAATATTGACCAGCTCCAGTAAACTGAGCGCAAACATGTACAACTGAGAGGCTTATATATCGGCAAATCTGAACAGTTTTAACACAACTACCAATGGGAAAGCCCCAAACTGAGTGTGTCTTTAGCAATCCCCAACTGAGATGGGTCCTGAGCTACACACTCTGCCTGTTAATGTAAGATGGTTGTTTTAAAAGCACAGTGATACCAAGCAGTCTAGATTCAGCAGGTCTTAATATTGCCTATACTATGTAAGGTAAGTAAACACAATTTTGAGATTGGATGGAGTAAGGGAGGGTCATTTAAATGTAAAAGTTAAAGTGTTTAGTCATATGCTATTAGAGGACTTGCAGTGGTACTACCCTCTGCAAAAAGTGGCAGCTGTTTAAGCAGTTGTGAACAGTGGGAGACTATGGAGAGTACTTCCTACAGAGGATTTAATTTACTTAAAAAAATAATAATATTATGTATGTATCTGCAACCAGACAAACATAAAAAATACGTCTTTTTACCTTTTCTTTACAAGAAATATATTATAGGAAAGTTAAATATTGGTTTCTGTATGTAGATATTTTTCACACTGCTGACATCTCTTTTCTTAATGCTCTGTGAAATCAAATGGCTGCCTTGTATCTAATTACTTTTGCTAGATGACCTTTTTCCTTTTTATTAAAATTCAAAAGAGGAATATGTATAAACTGAATTACAAATGACAGACTTATGAGAAATGTTAAATGAAATAGCAGCAGGCAATGCATTACTACACAACAGGAATATTGACAGTGTCCAGAAAGAGCAGTCCATACAAATATTAACTGTCAGAAAATTTAACTAAGTATTTTTTTACAGTTACTTTGATACTGATTAGTTTTTAAAGGAAATAGCATGTTATGCTCTATTGTTGATACAGCTGATGATGTTCTTGTTGACTGTTTAAAGTAATAAAAGTATGCAATCTGACATCCATACAATGATTACTATCATGCCACTTTCAGAGAGAATAAATATGCACTCATTTTCTTTGTTTCTGTGATCTTTTACCATGATTGCCAGTTTTCAAGGATGAGATAGTTTTTATTTTTGATTTTGTTATATGTCTGATTCAAATAACCAGCCCATAATGCAAGAAATAGCTAGCTCATGTATAACTTGGTTCAGACAGCAAAATTACTCTGGTGTGGAGTGAAAAACCATGGCAGGTAGTTATTCTACTCTTGAGTTCAAATCCCAGTGCTCTGACAGTCCCTATTGAGCAGATCCTAATGAGTATTACTGGAGCCCTATGCTAGATTCCAAAAAGGGAATCAGGCCTGCTTTACCAAAACATTTCTGTGATGTAATGCTAGCTCCACAGTAGCTCACTGAAGTCAATTAGCAGATAATGGACACAATTCCTAAGTCAGGATGTAAATAAAGTTAATGAGATTAGTATTGTTTCAATCACTGATGTTAGCCAAAAGTCCTCTTTGGAGTACCAGCAACATGCCCGGATTTACTACTTCTGCATTTCCTATGGAGTTACTTGTATTGGTAGCTTATCTAAGTTAGTCTGTAGACTCTTTTTTTGACAATATCCATTGCTCCTACTACTGTTTGAATTATCTGGGTATCTTTCTTCCACACTGCTTTAGTTTTTGCCTGCACATCCTGATATTTTATGACTTTCGGTCTCTCTGTATGTAAGACGCTTTAATCACTCAGTGTAACAATTTCAATAATCAACATTTCATTTTTGAACTGTTGGTAATGTGTGACCCCACATGATGTACACTTCATTATTTTTATAATGTGTTGTGGTTTGTATTTCAAATGCATCTCAGCTACTTCTACATTGTAGTGTTTGCACAATCCGCAGTGTAACACTTTTGCCACGTTATTGTGCCTTTCAATATACAGGCCATGTGCCATGAACGTATCACACCCAGCAACAAACTGTCTGATTCCAATTCCTCTTTACAGAACCTAAATTTGTATATTTCCCCACATGTTCAATGGCTTTTGTAAACCAGCATGTACATAGTCCACTATCCTGCACTGCCATTGTTAATCTTTCATCTTTTGGCTTCACCTCACCCTTCCTTAACAATTCTTACATTAAATCCTGATCAGCATGAGGCTGTTCTAAGACTTCTCTGTACTTGCCTCCATATTTATGCCTCTTCTACATTTCTTTCATTCTCATTTGATCATTCCCCTTATATTTTTCTTTTGTTATTGTTTAATAGTTTTTAGGATGGCTTGTAGGTTTACTGTTAAGGAGGAGTATCATTTTTCCTGTTGTTAACTGGGTTGGTGTCTCTTTGGGATGTGCATATAAATAATTCTTATTCAGGGCCAAATCTTTGTGTAAAGATGTTAATGCTATTAGGCTGAAGTGTAGTACTGCATCTGGGCCTGGGATTTTCTGTTAGAAGGTTTTCTTAATTGCGCTTCAATTTCTGTGGCCATTGCTTCATCCCATTTCATATCACCTACATTTGAATTCCTTACTGTTTCTTGAATTGTTTCTATCCACTCAGCATCTTTGTTATATTCCTTAAGGTCTTTGTAAATATTTATCCAGAATGTGTCTATTTTGGATTTTTGGTGGTGTTTCTATTCCTTTTGCTTTGTTTCTGGGTTCTCTATAAAACTTTTTAGGTCATCAAATAATTGTTTATTTTATAATATTCCTTTATATTTATCTTCATATCTACTAATTTTCTCTGCCTGTGCTATCTTTAGTTTATTTTTTGCAATAGTGTATGATAGATCCTGTTCTGTTCTGATACAGTGTGTTGCTTTTACCACATGGTACCACAGGCCACCCTCTCAAACTCAGAAATCCCACATGGCCTTCCTGAAAACATTGGAGGGGATAAATGTATTTCCAAACACCATAATACTAGGTGACTTCAACTACCCTAATATAGATTGGGAACACTACTCAAGCCCAAACACTCTAGCCCAAAGGTTCCTGGAGTTCATAAACTCAAATGCCATGGAACAACTAGTCACCATCCCCACAAGAGGAGAAAACATACTTGATCTCATCATCACGAACATGGGATCACAATGTTCAACACCGGAAGTATACCCCTCACTGGTGAGATCAGATCATAAACTAATCTCGCTGGAGGTCCTCATCCCGCCCCCACCTGAAATAAAAAAGACCACAGTGAAAAACTTCTCAAAAGCCGACTTCACACTTCTAAAAACTAGTGTGGTCTCCATTAAGGCCCCTGAGCCAGTGGTAAACATTACTCAAACCACTGAATCACTTACAAATGCCTTCTACCAGCACCTACAGGACTGCATGGATCAGGCAATCCCAAACAAAACTAAGACTCTTTGTACCAAAGCCAAGCGTCCAGTCTGGTGGACCCCAGCCATAAACAAGCTCTACAACAAAAGGAGGAAGCTACTACAAGATAGAGCAAAATCCTTGAAAGGTAAGACACCTTTGATCATTATAAGTAAAAAACTAAGAGCTCTCATAAAATCATCCAAGGCAAATTTTGAGAGAAAAATCGCCAAGGACTCAAAAGACAATCATAAGGTCTTCTTTAGCTATGTTAGAAACCTAGGAGGAAACTCCCAGATATGCTCAGAATTAGTTCAAAATGATGTGAAGATTACTGAACCTACACACATTGCCAACATACTGGCTGACAGGTTCAGTGCAAACTTCTCCCCCCCCCAAAAGGAGAGATATCTATACCAGAGGATTGTAGCCCCCCAAACATCTCCAACGCCCAGGTGAGAAATGCTCTCTCCAAGGCAAAAAACACAGCATCCATGGGACCGGATGCTGTCCCCGGCTGTGTGCTCCACGAACTCAATGAGGAATTAAACCCGCAGTTAGGACAGCTGTTTAATCTTAGCCTCACCTCAGGATACGTAGCCAAGGAGTGGCGCATGGCGACTGTGGTCCCACTTCACAAGGGCGGTGCCTCCACCGACCATGGAAATTACCATCCCATTAGCTTGACAAGTCTTATCTGCAAAGCCATGGAGAGGATCATAATGGAACTCATAAATAAAGACATAGGGAACTTGCAGACTTTGGATCCAACCCAGTTTGGCTTTGTCAAAGGCAGATCATGCCTTTTAAACTTGGTTGACTTTTTCGAGACAGTCACCAAGGCCATTGATGAGGGAAAGGCAGTCCATACAGCCTACCTCGACCTGGCAAAGGCCTTCGACACAATACCCCACTCAGGTATCATCGAAAAACTCATCAGCTTGAATGTAAACCCATACATCACAAGATGGGTTGCAAACTGGCTAAGTGACAGAACCCACAGGGTCAGAGTTGCTGGAGCCATGTCAGACTCAAAGCCTGTCACAAGTGGTGTCCAACAGGGCTCAGTCCTGGGTCCACTCTTGTTTGGCATCTACTTTTCTGAAGTACAAGCAAACACAGGAGGGTTATGGCTGACAAAGTTTGCAGATGACTGCAAACTGGGCGCCATAGTCGAAAACACATCTGACACAGATATCCTTCAGAAGGGCCTCACAGAAACGGATAACTGGTGCCAGAGCCATGGCCTAAAGTTAAACGCCAAGAAATGCATAGTCATACCCTTCTGGAAAAACAAGGTTACCCCTAGCTACCATATAGGTGGCAATCCACTGAGCACAGAAGAAGTCATCAGGGATCTGGGGACCCAGGTTGACAGTAGCCTTTCGTTTGACACTCATGTTGCTAAAGTAGTTAGGAAAACCTTCTACATTGCCCACCTGATCATGAAGGGATTCACATCTAGATCAAGGGAGGTCATCGTCCCCCTGTACTCATCAGTCATTAGACCTATGATTGAGTACAATGCCCCATTCGGAATGTATCTGACCCGACACCTGCAGCAGCTGGAAAGGCCCCAAAAGTTCCTCACCAAAAGGATAAAGGGTCTCAAAAATATGTCTTATGCTGCCTAACTGAAAGAACTCCAGCTCTATTCAGTCTCATACCGCTTGCTCAGAGGTGACCTGTGCCTGACATATAAGGCCATGTCAAACCCAGATTTGATGAATATGCTTCACCTCAAAAAATCTAGACCCCTCAGAACCACAAGGGCTGGAGACTTAAACCTTGACACGGTTATTAATAGAATGTGCTGGAGGGACAGATTCATCACCCAGAGACTCCCTATGCTGTGGAACAAAATCCCGGTACATGTGAGGCAGAGCACCTCGCTGGCCTTGTTCAAGAGGAATCTTGACCAATGGATGGGAGATCGCAGATATACCCCAGGGATTACTTCAGTGTCACTGCTTGACAGAGGCACAGCAAAATAATAGGCATAGTTTTATTCAAACTAAAGGGGTGGCAAAAGCCACATAACTATGGGCTAGGCTTATAAATGCCCTTGGGCAGATAGCCTAGTATGAACCTATGAACCTATGAACCTATGAACATATGTCTTTCTAAGTATTTTTGTCTAGGTCTTCCCTCTTCTATATTCTTCTAACAGTGACACTTCTTGTCTCAACTGCTTTATAATTTCCTCTATTTGATGCTTGCAAGGTGACATTTTATTTCCCTTATTGCTCTATGCTTTTGTGGTAGGAATGTATCTGTTATTAATTTAGCTGCACAGTAATATAGCCCGTTTACTTCTATCAGATGGGTTTCTCTTAATAGTGTTGATTGCTGTGTTCATCTGTTTTAACAGGCATTTAACATTTTAGGCCTCATTTACTTTATGTAATCTCTTTTTTCATTGATCTTAATATGTCTATCCATCTGTATAAAATCATGCATTTCTTCCCTTTTTTTGTTCTAAATTGAGAACACATTCTTTGCTGTCCATTTCTTGTGGGCATTCTAAAGAAAGTTCTACAACATATTCCTATGACATATCTTCTTCAGATGCATCCTGCATCATCTGCTGCACCTTCACATAGGAAATCATTGGCCCATCACTTCACTACACTGCCATCAGAGTTAGTACTGTTTCCTGTTCCTTCCCTTGCTATGCAACTTCAACTGAACTTTTGTACTGGTTTCCTACAGAAGGATCCAGAACATCATCGAGTGGTGAGTCTTCAGATGCCTCCTGGTCTACCTATTTCTCCACAATTTGAGGACTCATTGTTCTATCATGCTGTGATTGGATTTTCTACTGTAAGTCCTTCACTGTACAGGTAATCCATAACTTTGTTTTCTGTTTGTTTAACTTCTCCATTACTGATACTCATTTCCAGTTTGTTTTCTTATTTTTTGTATTGTGAGAATTTCCATATCTGGGTTCCTTTGTTGTATTTATGTTCAAATATATTTGGTGTTGTGTTGTGTATTGATTAGTTTTGCTTTCTCCTTTGTATAAATATTACACCATTACAGATCTCCTTTTCTTTTTCCGTGCGCATATTTCTTCTTCAGAATGCCTCTTGCTCCTCCTATTTATCATTAATTTGAGCAATCATTGTTCCATCAAGTTGTGACATTACCTGTTTTGGATTTTCTACACCAAATCCTTCACTTCACAGGTAATCCATAACTTCAGTTTTATAGTCAGCATGTGTGAATTAGGGTTAGTGGTGGCCTAAGACCAATTGCAAAAGAGGACTGGGTTTGCAATGTAGAATACTCTGGAGTTGTGCAACGGTGAAAGCACTCTAATATACAATGTGCTGTTTTGGAGATGTAATAGCTCCACCTGTATGACAGAGCTCATGCAGCAGGCAGTCTGCACCTGTTGGAATGTCAGATTGCCTGCAGTAGGAAGCTGAACAAACAGGTTAAACTTTTCTGCTATTGTGTGGAATTTGAGGGGTGGCAGCCAAGGACTACTAACAAGTGTTTTTAGGCAATGAGCGAGTTGAAGTGGCCATTCAGTAGAGAAGGCTCACAGAAATCATGCAGTTAAAAGCAGAAGCAATTCTTTGCCATCACTGGGGTGCTATCTGCTCATTCTTCTCCGCATATGCTCTTAATGGATGCAAAATATCTGTTCTCTTTGTCATGCATGCTTACATGCACTGTAGCATCCATTAAATAGCTGACACTGCTGTTCAGAATGATCTCATGGCCATGCAGCTCAAAGTGTATTGTAGCTCTGGTAGTGTGGGCAGGCCCCTGCCTGCAGTACCGGAGATGCCAAAGTGGTCGATCTGTGACACCAAGCAACTTTTTGAGTGTAAGTGGGTTTGCCGAGCCATTGGTTAGAGTCTCATTGCATTAGGACATAGTAATAAGATTCATTATGCTATAATGTATCAGAATACTATTACTCTCTCCTAGCGTAGCATGGCTGACAGCGATTCATTACCTCCACGTTGCAGGTTACTGAGCTGGCTGTATCTTTGCCTCCACTGGATGATGTTATTCCCAGAATTAGGAATGATTTGTAGGCTTGGAATAATAAGGAAATATGACAGAGGCTCTCACCTATGCTACCCAACCCTTCTGGAATATTAGTCGTTTTGAGACATTTTTCATGTTCTCCCAAGTCTAGGCAGAGTACTCCTTTTTTTTTTCCTTTCTTCCAAAAAGGTGTCATTACATTGCCTAAGTATGTTTAGTGTTAGTTTTGTCCTTTTGGTCCAAGTCAAGGCTGAAAATGGTACAGGAAAGATCAGCTCATTACTCCTAATAAAAAATAAAATTAAACGAAAAAAATAAAGAAAGTGACTCCTTTTTCTATTTGTGTAACTAATCAGAGTAATTAATTTTATTGTTAATTAGACTGCTAGACTGATACAAAGATTATTTTAAGCTGTTATAAATATTAATTTATCATCTAAAACAGGGATATACTGTTGTGAAAATACAGTTATCTCTGGAACGGTATTTGCTGTGTAAATATTCAGGTGCTGTTTCATCATCTTCGTTTTATATAATCTTTTGCAGGTTTCTTTATCTTTTGGAACTGCTATTTCTGCCAATGACTGGAGACAAACCATTTGCCTTGGTTACTGCATTATGTTCTGTAGTGAATTTTCTGTATATTGTAGTAAATCAATGTGCAGTTAGTAAAGACAATACAGTTAATAATTTGATTACCGATTCATTTATGTTTCTGTAATATTTTTGGTCTGAACTTTAACACTTATAAAAACATGTTTTGTTATGTTTGAATCCTTCATTTCAAGGCAGACAGCAGGAGAATATTCTTATCTTTGTAACCTAGACATATCACTCAACTTCTTAGTGCTGCAAATCTCGGCAAAGCTTAAACTAACAGGAGGCAAAGGACCCAAAAACAGGGACACAGTTTAAATACTGCTCTTACAAACATAGAAAGTTTCAGTATAACAGGATTTGTATGTACATGCATTTTTCTGAAGGACATGAAGTCTGAAATTCAAATGTCTGCTATTATTTAGTCACTTCAGTCCTCAGTGATTTGTAAAAAAGCATCGCATTTTATCAGGAACAAACCAAAAATATGAGTAAAAATCTTGACATTCTGTGAAAATCTGGACAGCTGAGAGGTATAAACCTAGAGTTGCCTTCTAGGATAACACTATACTACAGTCTCTGTCAGGAGCAACACTATACTACCGTCATTATAATTTTAGGTATACACCTTTCGATCTAGATAATTGACTTTTGTAATGATTTGTTTTCCAGTGGTAATGTTTTCCCTTCCTACACAGAATGTTGTGGGTAATGTAGGATGATTATATGTTGTTGCTTAAGAAAGACTTGAAAGGCTGGCATTATACTCATCATAACAACTTTTTAAAACAGAGTTGGGAACCTGCTGCATTTATAAAAGTTAAGATGCATTTAGTACGGATAACATGCTTAGTTTTGAATGAAAATTTCCTTACTCAGAGGCATTTGGCTTTAGGTTGCAAAATATTTGTAACACTATAGGGGGAATTCAGTAAAGCCTACACATTTTTTTCATGTACCCATCGGGCTGCGATGCGTACAAGAGCGTGACCAATTTTATATTTAATAAACATCTCACAGTGGTGCAGAAGCACGGGCAAACAGGGAAACTTCTGTGTAATGCAAACGTTTGCTTAAGCAGGTGAATATTTTGCAAATGAGGCAGGAGGAGTGGCCCAACAAGGTGAACATCATCCATGTAGACATCGTGTATATGGTCATAGTGTAAGTGAAAATTTTCCTAGAGACTTTACAAGCCTAGCCATGTTAATCCCAAGTATCATCATTTGTTCTTTTTGGGTAGTTTGCAGAACAAATTTATGAAAAGACAAGGTCTGTGGTTAACACTGGCTACTCCTATCCATGAGGGACATGGGTGCCGTGCCAGGGGTGAATTTGCAGTCTCCCATCCAATTATCTAGGTTGCATTTGAATAGCATCAGTGAGGAGCTGTGTTTTATGTGAAAAGGAAGTCTATTCCAGAGAAGTGTCTGTCTCTAGGAGATGTATCTGTCTCTCCAACATGTTCTGTTAATGTCACAAGCTAGGTTGAGATCTGTAGAGTGAGTGACTTTTGTGCCATTTAACTTGCAGATGTGCAGCATTTCCATTACATTACCCTCTACAGAAATCAACACTTTCTAAATAAATCTTCAAAGGCCATTATATCAAGAATCCATTTTATCTCTACACTACTATATGTCTCAGCTCTTACAAACATGAAGAAATCTGACCTAGCAAAAACCTGAAACTTTCTATAATAAAATCACAAAATTTGCCACAGCAACAAATTTCAGATACCGTCATTGTTTGTCTTTAAAACAACTATCCTGGCTCAAACTACCAAATCTACCTGCTTATAATCAACATACCTTCACCCATCGAATACCAAATTATCCAGAAAAAAATACCAGTACTTCAAAATCTATTAATACACTACTCCAGTAACAGGGTATTGTGTTCAAGTAAAAAATCCTTCCTAAGTATCATCAAAACTAACAATGCAGCTGGAGTTTCCCTTTACTCCAACGGCTTAGCCAACATTGGAATTCCCTGCCATTAAACATCAGAACAACTACTAATAATTCCAACTTTAAAAAACTTCTCAAATCACACCTATCAGAAACCCTGATTAGGAAATGGATGTCTTAAGGCATCTAAAGGAACACAACCTGTTATTTTTGTATCTGAATAGTACACCCCTACTAAGCATATGCATATTTAACTTGCTTGTTTTCTACCTACAATCACAATACTACTATTCGCTGTATCCTATCTAGACTATATGATTGTATCAGTGAAATGCATAACATGTATTTTCATTTTGTACTTGTTTCTGAGATTAAACGGATATTGATACATGTTCATAGGTTCATAGGTAGGTACTAGGCTATTAGCCCTGGGGCCTATACAAGCCCAGCCAAAAAGGAACCCTGGCTTTTGCCACCCAAGAAAATTATTTTCCTGTGCCACTGTCGAGCAGAGCCACAGAGGTGATCCCCAGGGTGAATTTCCTATTTCCAATCCAATCATCAATATTTTTCTTGAAGAGTGCTAATGAGGAGCTTTGTTTGTTATAGATAGGTAGCTCAGAGTATGGGAAGCGTCTGGGACAGGAATCTATCCCTCCGGCATGCTCTGCTTATTGTGATGACAAGGTTTAGGTCCCTAGAGCGTGTAGCTTGGAGGGATTGGGATTTCTTTAAGTGGAACATGTCTAAAAGCTCTGGGTTTGACATAGCTTTGTGTGTTAGGCAGAGATCGCCTCTGAGTAGGCGATATGCAATGGAGTAAAGCTGGAGTTTTTTGAGACGGCCTGCGTAGGGCATCTGTTTGAGGCTGGTAATCCTCTTTGTGAAGTATTTCTGCGGCCTTTCCAGTTGTTGTAGATGTCTTGTGAGGTACATACCAAAAGGGACTTTGTACTCTATAATGGGTCTAATGAGTGATGAGTAGAGGAGAACAATGACCTCTTTTTTTCTGGATGAAAAACCTTTTGTGATGAGGTGTGCCACGTAGAAGGATTTCCTGACTACTGTGGCGATGTGATTATCAAAGGAGAAACTACTGTCTACCTGTGTCCCAAGGTCTCTTATCACACTTTCTGTGTTAAGTATACTACCACCTATGTTGTAGTTCATGGGTACAGAGTTTTTACCAAAGGAGATGACAATGCACTTTTTGGCATTGAGCTTGAGGCCATGGCTTTGACACCAGGCATCTGTCTCAGTGAGGCCCTTTTGTAGGATGTCCACATTGTTAGGAGTTTCGATTATGGCTCCTAGTTTGCAGTCATCTGCAAACTTCATTAGCCAAAGACCTTCTGTGTTAGCCTGTACTTCAGAGAAGTAGATACCAAACAGGAGAGGACCCAGGACTGAACCCTGTGGTATTCCACTTGTCACTGGTCTGAAGTCGGATTTGGAGTCTGCTACTTTCACAGTGTGGGTTCTGTCAGTGAGCCATTTGGCAACTCATCTTGTGACATAGGGATTTATACCTAGTTTATTGAGTTTATCTATAATTCCAGAGTGGGGAATGGTGTCAAAAGCCTTGGCAAGATCTAGATAGGCTGTGTGAACCACCTTACCCTTGTATACGGCTTTGGTGTCTGCTTCAAAGAAGTCTGTCAGGTTTAGGAGGCATGATCTGCCTTTTACAAACCCGAACTGGGTGGGGTCCAGAGTTTGGAGATTACCAATGTCTTTGTTTATAAGTTCCATGATGATACGTTCCATGGCCTTGCAAACCAGGCTCGTCAGGCTAATGGGGTGGTAGTTCATGGGGTCCGTGGTGGCTCCACCCTTGAGGCG
Source organism: Protopterus annectens (assembly GCF_019279795.1). Lineage (NCBI taxonomy): Eukaryota > Metazoa > Chordata > Ceratodontiformes > Protopteridae > Protopterus > Protopterus annectens. Next base: position 1,923,328,509 of record NC_056726.1, read on the forward strand.
TGGGATAACCGTCGCTGTGCACCATTCAGCAGGCACAAAGCCTGAGGTGAGGCTATGATTGAACATGGTACTTAGGTGGGGTGCCAGTCCGTTCTGTACTTCATGTAGAACGCAGCCTAGGATGTTGTCTGGTCCCATGGATGGTGTGTTCTTGGCTTTGGAGAGTGTGTGTTTTACCTGTGCAGCCATGATTACAGGAACTTTGCATTCTTCCGGTATAGAGATGGGCTCTTTAGGGGGTGAGAGGGGGGTAAAGTTAGCACTGAACCTATCTGCCAGGATGTTGGCAGGTCTGTATATTTAGTGTCATTGTGCTAGTAACTCAGAGCAGATCTGAGTGTTGCTATTGAGATTCTTGACATAGCTATAGAATACTTTGTGGTTGTCTTTAGAATCAGTGGCGATTTTGTTTTCATAACTAGCTTCGGAGGATTTTATCCATGATCGCAGCTTCTTACTGAGGCTGACCAGGGAGCTCCTCCACTCATGGGATTTTACTCTCTTTTGCAACAGTTTCTTCCTTCTGTTATACAGTTTGTTTATGGCAGGGGACCACCAGATTGACTTCCTTTTTTTTGGAGGATAGCATCTTGGTTCTGTTTGGGATAGCACGATCCATGCACTCATGTAAGTACTTATAAAGTGCAATTGTGTAGGATTCAGTAGTCATAACTGTATTGTCCATCTGCATGGGTGTCATGAAGTTCACCACTTCTGTCTTAAGAAGCATGAAGTTGGCTTTGGAGAAATGTTTTACCTTGGTTTCCTTAATGGGGGGTGGGGGCAGGATGTGGATATCTAGGGTAATTAACTTATGGTCGGATCGGACTAATGAGGCATTGACTTAAAGTGTGGAACACCGGTCACTCATGTTGGTAATGACTAGATCTAGGATATTGTTGCCTCTGGTGGGGCTGTGGCTAGGTTGATCCAGTGCATTGGAGTTTATGAATTCCAGAAAGCGTTGAGTGAAGGAGTTGGTACATGAGTAGTTTTCCCAGTTAATGGTGGGGTAGTTGAAATCACCCATTATTAGGGTGTTTGGTTGAACCCTAATAATTTCCAGTACATCAAGAAAAGAGGAGTGGGAATCCTGGGGCATGGTGGGTGATCTGTAGCAAGCTGCAATTTGGATTGCAGTTTTGCCCAGAGTTAGTTGCACTTGGATAACCTCGGCTGCATTATGCTGAGCAACTAGCCTGGTGGTGTGGATATCCTTAATGAACATGGACACACCTCCGCCTTTGGTGTTCTGGTCCAGGTTACATGGCCGAAAAGTGTGGTATGAGTTATAGCCTGGTAGTGCAGGGGTGCTCTCTGGAGCCTTGAGTCAGGTCTCAGTCACTGCACAGATATCAATATTCTCCATTATAAGGAGTGCCTCAAGTGAGTGCATTTTGATATTTAAACTTCTAGCATTGAGTAGCATCACCCTCAGTTTTTTCTTGCCTGTTCCTGTTACTGTGGTGAATTTGATGGAGCTTTTCTCCCCAGGCCTCTGCTGAAAAAGGACATTTTGTGCAGTTGGACTTTCCAGGTAAACAAATGTAAAATCAATAAATTAGGGCAGGGTTGGAGATTTCCCTACAGGCCAGGCACAAGTCACCTCTCAGCAGCTTATAAGATACAGAGTAAAGTGACAAGGCTTTCAGCTTGTTCATGTAGGTCATGGTCTGGAGTCCCTGTATTTTCTTAGTGAGAAACATCTGAGGTCTCTCCAGCTGCTGCAACTGTCTGGTGAGGTACATGCAAAAGGGTGCATTATACTCTATTAGTGGCCTGACAAGGGTTGAATACAGTGGAGTTATAACATCCCTTGACCTGGATGCTATGCCCTTGCTTATGAGGTTCACTTTGTAGAAGGCTTTCCTTAACACTGTGGAAACTTGGTGGTCAAAATTCAGATTGCTATCAACTTGTATTCCCAAGTCCCGCACCACTGGTTTGCAACTCAGGGATTGCTGTCAATATTTTAATTTGTCGAGAATGCTGTTTTGCCAAAGAGAGTGATAGAACATTTTTTTTGCATTTAGTTTTAGACCATGGCTTTGGCACCAATCATTTTTTGTGCCAACCCTTTTTGTAATATATTGACATTGTTGGGAACTCAGTGATTGCTCATAGTTTGTAATCATCAGCGAACTTCGTGAGACAAAGGCTATCTACTTTAACCTAGACTTCTGAGAAACATATGCCAAACAGTAAAGGGCACAGCACAGATCCCTGTGGTACTTACTCCACTGGTGATGGATCTACTTGTGGAGGTGGAGTCACCAATTTTCACAGAGTGTGTTCTGCTGTTTTTACTCCTTGAAGGCTTTTCAGCTGAGACATCAGAGTAGTCAGTGCTTCTATTAAATTTATTTTGGTTTTCTGGCCATTGTATTTTCTTTTTTTTTGTGTTCTGCTGGTGAGCCAGTTGGCTACTCATCTAGTAATGTAATTGTTAATCCCTGTATGGGTGAGTTTCTCAATGATGCCAGAGTGAGGAATTCTGTAGAAAGCCTCAGCAAGGTTGAGATAGGCTATATACACTGTCTTACTTTTGTCCTTGACTTTGGTGACACTCTCAAAGAAGTCCACCAGGTTTAATAAGCATGAACTACCCTTAATGAAGCCAAACAGAGTTGGGTCCAACATTTGTAGGGTGACTGTGTCCTTGTTAATAATGTCCATGATAATTCTTTCCATGGCCTTGCAGATGAGGCTGGTTTGATTTATGGGTATGCAGTTCCCGGAGTCATTTGATGCCCCCCCCCCCTTTGTGTAGGGGGATTACTGTTTCTGTTCTCCAATGTGCGGGAACATAGCCAGTTCTCAAGCTATGATTAAACAGAAAATATAGTGGGACTACTAGGTTTTGTTTTAGATTGTTTAGTAAACAACCTTGGATATTATCTGGTCCTACTGAGGCCGTGTTTTTGGCCTTGGCAAGGACAGAGATGACCTGTTCTCTAGAGATACTAGACAGAGGGCTGGTGTCAGGTATGCTTTGAGATATGGTAGGTGGTGATACTGGGGTGAAGTTTGCACCGAATCTGTCAGCTAGAAGGTTGACAATATCTTCTGGTGTGGTATGAGTGATCCCATCTACAACCATTTCAGCAAATAGTTGGGCATTCCTTTTTAGAATTTGAGCATAGTTAAAGAATGCCTTATACTTATCCTTACCTAAGGATGTGATTTTAGTTTTGTAATTTGCTTTAGAAGAATTTACAAGATTTCTGATTTTCTTGTTTAGGCTTAAGAGGGATCTCTTCCACTGCAGAGTGGTATCCATCTTGCTTTTGGACAACAGTTTCTTCCTCTTGTTATGTAATATGTTTATACTTGAAGTCCATTTCTACCAGAAGACCTAGTTTTATATAGATGCTCCACACCAGTGGTCACCCCCTCATTGGTCAGGTCTGACCATAAGCAAATCACCCTTGACATCCACATCCCACCCCCAAACCCCAGTAACGAAACCTCCTTACAAAACTTCTCCAAAGCCAACTTCATGCTACTGAAGTCAGAAGTGACAACCTTCACGACACCCATGCAGATGGGATCTGAATGTTCGACTGCAGAATCCTACATTAAGGCACTGTACGAGCACATCCACTTGTGCATTAATCGTGCCATCCCAAATAGAACCAAGATGCTCCTCCAAAAAAAGAAGCCAATCTGGTAGTCCCCTGCTATAAACAAACTATACAACAGAAGGAAGAAACTGTTGCAGAAAAGAGGAAAATCGGAGGATGCAAAAAACTCCCTTACCAGCCTCAGTAAGAAGCTGATATCCCACATAAAATCCTCAAAAGCTAATTAAAAAAATAAAATTGCCAAAGATTCCAAAGACAACCACAAGGCATTCTATAGTTATGTCAAGAATCTAAATGGCAATGCTCAGATCTGCTCTGAGCTACAACAGAATGGCATTAAATATACTGATCCCAAGGATATTGCCATTATCCTAGCAGATAGATTTAGTGCCAACTTCACCCTCCTCTCACCCTCTAAAGGGCCCATCTCAATACCAGATGATTGCCAAATTCCGGTAATCACGGCCACACAGGTAGAAACCGCACTCTCCAAAGCTAAGAATACAGCATCCATGGGACCAGATGACATCCCAGGCTGTGTACTACATGAACTACAAAATGAATTGGCACCTCACCTAAGTGTCATGTTTAATCATAGCCTCACCTCAGGCTTCGTGCCCACTGAGTGGCGCACAGCTACAGTTATCCCACTCCACAAGGGGGGATCCACCTTGGATCCCAGGAACTACCATCCCATCAGTCTGACAAGCCTGATCTGCAAGGGCATGGAACGCATTATCATGGAACTTATAAACAAAGACATTGGCAACCTTCAAACACTGGACCCCACCCAGTTTGGGTTTGTGAAGGGCCGATCTTGTCTCCTGAATCTGATTGACTTCTTCGAATCAGACTCCAGAGCTGTGGACGAGAGTAAGGCAGTCCACACAGCCTATCTGGACTTCACCAAGGCCTTCGACACCATCCCCCCACTCTGGAATCATAGATAAACTTACTAAGCTGGGCATAAATCCCTACGTCACTCGATGGGTTGCCAACTGGCTTACTGACAGAACCCAGACTGTAAAAATAGCCGACTCCAAATCCAGCTCCAGACAAGTGACAAGTGGAGTACCTCAGGGTTCAGTCCTGGGACCATTCTTGTTTGGCATCTACTTCTCTGAAGTACATGCCAACACTAAGGGACTTTGGCTAACAAAGTTTGCAGATGACTGCAAACTGGGAGCCATTACTGAATCCCCAAATGATGTGGATATTCTACAAAAGGGCCTTACAGAAACAGATGCCTGGTGCCAGAGCCGTGGGCTCAAGCTTAATGCCAAGAAATGTATAGTTATCCCCTTTGGAAAAAAACATGTACCCATGAATTGCCACATAGGTGGCAGGACACTAAACATTGAAAGTGTGATGAGAGACTTAGGAACACTGGTGGACAGTGGTCTCACTTTCAATAACCACATCACCATAACAGTCAGGTAATCCTTCTATGTGGCACACCTCATCACTAAGGGCTTTTCATCCAGAAAAAAGGAGGTCATTGTCCCACTGTACTCATCCCTCATTAGACCCATTATAGAGTATAATGCCCCGTTTGGTATGCACCTCACAAGACATCTGCAACAGCTGGAAAGGCCACAGAAATACCTCACTAAAAGAATCACAGGCCTAAAGCAGATGCCATATGCTGATCGTCTAAAAAAACTCCAGCTATACTCTGTGGCATATCGTCTACTCAGAGGCAATCTCTGCTTAACATACAAGGCCATGTCAAACCCTGAGCTGTTGGACATGCTCCACTTAAAGAAATCCCAATTCCTCAGAGCCACATGCTCCAGGGATCTAAACCTTGTCATCACAATGAACGAAACATGCTGGAGGGATAGGTTCCTGACCCAGAGACTCCCCATACTCTGGAATAGACTGCCCATACATGTCAAGCAGAGCGCCTCATTGGCCCTCTTCAAAAGGAACCTTGATGATTGGATGGGAAATAGGAAATTCACCCCGGGGATCATGTCAGTCACCCTGCTAGACAGGGGTCCAGAGAAGTAAATATTGTGGGAAGAAATATCCAGGGAATTGTTATGGCTAGGCTTGCATAGGCCCTAGGACCGATAGCCTTGTATCATCCTATGAACCTATGAACCTATTTTGATCTGGGCAGGTATAGCAGAGTTTATGCAGTGACTTATGTGTTTTTACAGGGCATCTGCTTACAGTTCTGCATAGTAATCACTGATGTCTGTGATTGCAGGTGGTATGAAGCTTTTTCTACCATTGTTTAGTAGGCTGTAGTTAGCTTTAGTAAAGGTTTTTATAATTTTTGTTCCTGTGAAGGTGTCAATTCCAGTAGTTACTTCAAACAAGACTGATTTGTGGTCTGGTATAACCAAGGGGAGCATCATGCATGAGGGAAGTACAGTGCTCCCCCCATGTTGGTGAGTACTATGTCCAGAATATTACAGACCCTTGTGGCAGTGCAGACTTTCTGTTACAGAGCATTTGTATTAACAGAGTTCATAAACCTCTGGGTGAGCATGCTTTGGCTTGTGTATATCCCCAGGCTATGGAAGCATAGTTGAAATCTCCCATGACTAGGGTGTCGGACTGTATGGTGATGGATTCCAGTAAATAGAGGTAGGTAGTGTGCTTATTCTGGTTCATGGTGGGACCTATAACTAGCAAGGATGTGGTATGGTACTTTCCCAGTAGTTAATTAGACATGGCATAGTTTGAGAGAGTCATGTAGTTTGACCACTTTTGAAGTGTATTTGGTTTTAATGAAGATGGATACACTTCCACCTTTGGTTTCTTCACGTTCATTTTGAGGTCTGAATGTGTAGAAGGCATTGGAGTGTTGCATGGCCAGGATGCTCTTAGCAGCCTTTAACCATCTATTAGTCACTGCACAGAAGTCAGCATCATCTAAAGAGAGGAGTGCTTACAGGAAGTGCAGTTTCATGTTTAAACTCCTAGTATTAATCAGCAGGACCCTGAGTTTGTCTCGATTAGATTTTGTTACGTTGGAAAATTTGTGGTTTTGACATTGCCTAAAAAATGCAGTATGGGGGAGGCAAGGGCCTTTGCCAGTATTCAAAAGCCTAGGGGGGAGACAGCTGCAGACCATCTCTAACAAAGCAGTGAGGTCTGTCTACCATATCCTCCCAGGCTGACAGATATTGGATCCACCTGGACTGACACCAGAAGCTGAACCAATTGTTGAAGTCAATCTTTTTTTGTTTATATTGCGGCATCATCCTGGGTGTGAGTAGGATACTGGTTAGGACTAGAGACATACCTGTCTGGGACACATAATCAGAGAGTTCCATCATGTCTCTTGTCATATAGACCAGAGAGGTACATCGCAAGTCATTCACTCCAATATGAATTATGACAGAGTCATAACAGTACTTGTTGTTGAGTGACTTGAGTGCATGCATGATTTTTCAGATCCTAGCGCCTGATAGGTAGCTAAATGTGACCTTCTCCTTGTCCAGTCTGGTGTGTGTGTGTGTGTGTGTGTGTGTGTGTGTGTGTGTTTGGGGGGGGGGGCATCAGTGTGTCTCACTATGGAGTCACCTATGATCAATACATTTGATGTATTTTGCCTTAGGGGCTTATTTGTTGAGACACAGGTGTGTGTGTTGATATGTGTAGTGGTTTCTTTTTGCTTAATGGTGAGTGTGGGTGGTGTGCATTTGGAGGTCTCTGTTGTTTTTGTAGGCTTTTAGTGAGTACCTCCGTATATGTGGGTTTATATTTCTTGACGTTATTTTGCATGAGAGGTGAAGTGTGTCTGCTGACAACCTATTTGATGTCTAGTTTGTTTTTACATAAGAGGATTGACTCCAGTTCCACAGTGTATTTCCATCTCTCACATACCAAGTTAGTTTGCATTAGGAGTAAATGGTAGTCAGTATGCATAAGGCAATTACAACATTGCTTCAAGATGCTCATATCTCTCAAGCTGGCAGGAGAAATGATGGGAAACCACCCATCCATTGTGGCAGGATTTTTCCGAATGTGGTATTTATGAAGGAAATGGGATAGCTGGACTTAGTCACAAACAGCAAAAATGAAGCAGTAATGCAATCAAAGACAGTTAACAAAGTGCAATTCAGGCTTAAAATATACTTATTTTTCAGTTTGTTCAGAGGATGCCTTGGATTTAAGTGAAGATGCAGTCCATTTATATGGCTAATTTTTCCAAATGTTGAGCAGCTCCAGTAAACTGAATGCAAACATGTACAAATGAGAGGCTTATACACAGGCAAATGTAAACAGTTTTAACCCAACTAGCAGTGAGAAAACCCCAAACTGAGTGCTTTCCCAACAATCCCGAATACAGATGGGTCCTGAGCTACACACTTCTGCCACAAGGGTGCAGGGAGGTCCTGTTAATGTAAGATGGTTGTTTTAAAAGCACAGTGATACCAAGCAGTCTAGATTCAGCAGGTCTTAATATAGCCTATGCTACGTAAGACAAGGAAACACAATTTCTAGATTTAAAGGATAAGGGACAGTCATTTAAATGTAAAAGTTAGTGTTTAGTCGTATACTATTAGATGACACGCAGTGGTGCTACCCTGTGCAAAAACTGGCAACTTTTTGAGCAGCTGTGAACAGTGGGAGAATATGGAGAGTGTTTCCTATAGAATATTTTATTTACTTCAAAGAAAAATAATATTATTCCTTCACTACCCCTTGTCCCAAGTGCTTCTCTTCATCCAGTTACTTCACTCTACAAAAAGTGAAACAAGCACATGTACCTTCTGCAGCAGCAGCAGTAGTCAGACTTATCATATCGCACTACCTAAAGAACTTGCACAGCTGGATTTCACCTGCAGTTAGCAAAAGTTCTCAGGCAACAAATAAAGTTAAATCTATGTACTGCTGGAAGGATAACCCCACCCCCACTCCCTCACCCATACACATAGGCCTTTTACTGCTGAAGGTGAAGCTACATTAACACTTCAGCATATGTCACTCTTATCATTGTAATATATCCCTGGAAAGACATTGAAAAGCCCATAACTATAAAATTAAATGCTGTGACTCGAGACAAGTATTTAGAGTTCAGACAACTTGTCTTTTGTATCCATGAACATCCTACCTCACTGATTGTTAATGGTGGTAAACCATCTGGGGGCGTTCTTCCCACACCGTTCACTACGCTCACTTTGTTCCCCTGCCTTTCCCCCATATTCAACCTTCCACCTACTCTTATCCTAAGCAAACCACTCCCCCTCATTCCTATGATCCAGTTATATACAACTCTACCTTTTCCACACTCACATTTCATGCACACCTTCCTTTCTTTTATTTAGCCAAACTTATCTGCTCTCCCCTACATCCATCACCTTGAATTCACATGCCTTCTACTATACTTTTTTGCATCTTACTCTACTTTGCCATCACAATACAATCACCATCTCAAAGTATTTTAAACAGGATTACCACCCTCGCTTCTACTATACACACAAACTAGCATTGCTCCATAGCTTTACTACTGACCAATCACATCTCTTCAACCGATTCTTATCATAAACTGGTAAGTAAAACACCTAACCACATTATCAAAGCCCACTCTGAAGTCAAAACATCCCAACCTTACCTTCAGCTGCATACATATCACATGATGACAGTCTTTATTTACACCTGATCACCTCACAGTAAGACGCTGTCCTGTTCGATTCTCAGAGCGTCTTCTGTGTGGAGACATGCATGAATGGGCGTAACTTCGTTGAAGGTTGTGCATTAGGACTGGCAACTCAGCACATAAAACTCAACTGCCAATCCTTAGCGGACAGGAGTTCCGTTGTGGCGACTGCTAATTGGGAAAAGCCGAAAGACACACACACACACACACACACACACACACACACACACACACACACACACACACACACACACACACACACACACACACACACACACACACACACACACACACACACTATATTCAAACACACAAATTCTACTTTTACTATTTTTAAACCTACTGTCACAGTTGATATACTCCTCCTAACTTGTCTGGCCTCTTTACTCATAATTCTCAACCTCACTACAGCTATATCTTTGCATACTCCCACACACCAGTACTCAACAACAACCTCCTCTAACCCTCTCCCCAATAAACAACACAGCTTCTCATGTACCTCCTCCCAGCTTTTCCTCAATACCATCCTATTCTGTTCAAGCCACAAACTGGTCTCCTCACCTCATATGAAGCCATACTTGACACCAGTACCCTTAACTAGGAATAAAAAACACTTCCCATGGTATGCATTCCTCATTACCTATCTACTCAAATGCGGAGACAGACATCGTAACCCTGGCCCACCCTCTAATCCTAACCACAAGAGTAACCCCAAATATTTAAACATACTTACACTTAACCTTAGAAATATATTTTTATTTATTTATTTTAACATTATTTTACCATTTTATTTTGTATGTAATAAAATAGCCTCACTGCATGCCTGGATTGATCAAAATAAACCTGACATACTAGACCTTAATGAAACATGGCTACATCCCAATGTAAAAGACTCAGAAATATTACCTCCAAACTTTGCAATAACCAGAAGAGATAGATCTAATAAGGGGGGAGGGATAGCACTTCTATATCCCTCTACACTCAACATCACAACCTATACCAGTAATATATCAATCTTTTCCAATCCTGAGGTACTAATCTCCTTTTTGAACCTCAATATATCAAAAAGAATTTGCATAATGGTAATATATATCCCACCAGGTAACAATATACCAGTGTTGGAAAATATTTTATGCTGGACATCCCCAAACAATAAACCTTGAAACAATAATCTTAAGAGACGTAAATATAGATTGACAAACCATAGCTTCCATCTCCCCCACAAATAGTATAAATCTGTGTATTTTTTCTCAGCTTATCAATGCTACAACAAGATGCAGCAAAGATCTTATCTGCCAATCCATCTTAGACTGGATCCCACCCTGCTAATTAACCCTCTTCTAGTACACTGTCTAGCTCCCTGAGCGATCATCTGCCTACTTACTCCCTTAGAACAAGCTTCCAACAACTAAGAGTACACACTATAAAATCAGTTAGGAACTCAATTTTTGTCTGCATAAATTCAACAATCTCCTACATGAAATAGACTGGACACCCCTTAACAACTACCCCTTAATGATGCTGTACTATACTTTAATAACACCTTCCTTCACATACTTAATACACCAGCTCCCATTTACATGAAAATAATCAAAAAGAACTCAGCACCATGGCTCACTAAGGAATGTAAGCACCTGATGAAGCAAAGGGACCTAGCCTGGTCAACCTGGAAACAAAACAAAAATGAACAAAATCATGTTAATTTCAAAACACTGCATAGCAAAGTGACAAAACTAATCAACAGAGATAAGATGCCATATTATTCCCAACTTTAATTCCAGCATAAAATCAACCCCAGTAAATTTTGGCACTCCATATTTTCTCTACTTAACCCTGGAAGAAATGGAGAGCACACCCTATCACCTGATACCCCTCCATCACAAATAGCCGAAAACTTTAACAAGCACTTCATAAAATCAATTTCAGACCTACTAACACCCCTAATGCTGGACCCCCCACCTTTCCACCTATTCAAACACTGACCCCAGGCCATCAACTACTTCAAACCCTGTCATTACTAACCCCCAAACTCAACATCATGTCATACCAGCCCCATTCTCATTTCAGCCCATACCCTCTGACACATTAAGAAACTGCTACAAAAACTAAAACCCTGCTCTATTTCAGCTGACAATCTCCCCCCATACTACCTCAAACTGGCTGCTAACTCAGTCGCCTACCCAGTCAGTATCCTTATAAATAGGTCTTTATCTGAATCAGAAGTATCTACCATATAGAAACAATCTCACATCACCCCCCATCCACAAAGGAGACAACTCTTTTGATCCATCCAATTTCTGTCCTATATCCATCTTGTCGCCCATAGCCAAAATTCTCAAGAGAGGTATCCATCAGCAGGTAACGCAATATCTATTACAAAACAATCTTTCAACTAAAACCCAAAATAGCTTCTAACCTAGCCACAGCACAGCTACAGCTCTATTATCTTTCACAGACACCATGAACAAGGCCAGTGATGCAGGATGCTATACAGCCTCAGTATTCCTTGATCTCTCCAAGGCCTTTGACACAGTGTCTCACCCATTACTTTTGAACACACTGTCTAACCTAGGCTTCTCACATAACACAGTAAAATGATTTCAGAGCTACTTCAAGGATCATAAACAAGCAGAGAAATGGTCCAACAAACTCTCACCCTTTTTCCACTAACCTACTGAAGTCCACCAAGGCTCCATCCTAGGATCCCTACTCTTCAACATTTTCAGAAACAACCTTCACACTGCCTCTCACCCTGGGACTCTCATTCAGTACGTTGATGATTCCACCATAATCTGCACTGCTCAATCACTACCAGAACTACTCTCAAAAACTCAGCAGTCCTTTACAGCAGTAGAATCTTGGCTAGGAAATGCACAACTCTTTCTTAATCCAAAGAAGACAAAAGTAGTATTCTTTCTTCCCCAAAACACCTTCTTTGTCACTAATCATTTCAATATCCTTGCATCTCAGACCCAAATAACCAAATAAACTCAAACAAAAAAAAAAATGCCTTGTATCAAGAAAGTGTCCCCGACACAAAACCAAATCCAGTCACCCAAGGTTTATTTAGTGCTTTTGTCAGCTTGTATCACAAGATTTTTTTCAGAAAAAAACAGGTTTAAAATAGGTTTTATTCTGAAGAAGTCTTGTGATATAAGCTGATGAATGCGCTAAATAAACCTTGGGTGATTGGATTTGGTTTCATGTCTGGGACACTTTCTTGATACAAGACATTTTTTTGTTTGAGAACATCCTGTACAGGTAATCCATAACTTTGGTTTCTGTTTCTTTAACTTCTCCATTACTGATACTCATTTCTACTTGCCCGCTTTAGTTTCTTATTTTTTTATTGCGAAAATTTCCATAACTGCATTCCTTTGCTGTATTTATGTTCAAATATCTTTGGTGTTGTGTTTTGTATTGATTAGTTTTGCTTTCTCCTTTGTATAAATATTGCACCATTACAGATCTCCTTTTCTTTTTCCGTGCACATATTTCTTCTTCAGAATGCCTCCCTTTCCTCCTTTTTTTTCTTTAATTTGAGGAATTTTTGTTCCATCATGTTGTGACATTACCTGTGAAAAACCAGAAAGTGATGCACTGAACTCGAGCACAAAAAATGATGATAATGCCAGCCTTTGAAGAATGAAACCTTGTATAGAACTTCGCAAGTGTTTTAATCAATGAAAAGCACAAACATTCACTTGATAAATACAGCGTAAAAGCAATAAAGCGATATGTAACATATCGCTTTATTGCTTTTACGCTGTATTTATCAAGTGAATGTTTTGTGCTTTTCATTGATTAAAACTTTGCGAAGTTCTATACAAGGTTTCATTCTTCAAAGGCTGGCATTACCATCGTTTTTTGTGACATTACCTGTGTTGGATTTTCTACACTAAATCTTTCACTTCACAGGTAATCCATGAGCTCAGTTTTGCTGTCAGCATGTGTGAATTAGGGTTAGTGGAGGGCTAAGACGAATTGTAAAACAGGATTGGTTTTGCAATGCCGAACACTTTGGAGTTGTGCAACTGTGAAGGCGTTCTTATGCACGACCCTGAAACAAATGTGTAGGTAATGGAAGTCAATGGGCAGTTTTGGAGAGGTAATAGCTTCACCTGTATGAGAGAGCTGGTGCAGCAGGCAGTCTGCACTTGTGGAATGTCAGATTGTCTGCAGTAGGAAGCTGAAAAAACAGGTGGAAGTTTTTTGCTATTGTGTGGAATCTGAGGGGTGACAACCAAGGACTTCTAAGAAGTGTTTTTAGGCAATGAGTGAGTTGAAGTGGCAATTCAGTGGTGAAGGCTCATAGAAATCATGCAGTTAAAAGCAGAATCAATTCTTTGCAATCACTGGGTTGCTATATGCTAATTCTTCTCCAAGTGTGGTCTTAATGGATGCATAATGTCTGTTTTGTCTGTCATGCATGCATACATGCACCGTCCCATCCATTAAATAGCTGACACTGCTGTGCAGAATGACCTCATGGCCATACAGCTCCAAGTGTATTGTAGCTCTGGTAGTATCGGCAGGACCCTGCCTGCAGTACCTGAGATGCCAAAGAGGTAGATCTGTGACACTCAGCAACTTCAGTGAGAGTAAGTGGGTCTGCTGAGCCATTGGTTAGGGTCTCATTACTTTAGGACATGGTAATAAGATTCATTATGATATAATGTATCAGAATACTATTATTCTATGCTAGTGTAGCATGGCTGACAGCCATTCATTACTTCAGTGTTGCAAGATACTGAGTTGGCTATACCTTTGCCTCCACTGGATGGTGTCATGCCCCGAATTAGGAATGATTTTCAGGTTTAGAATAATAAGGAAAGATGACAGAGGCTCTCACTTATGCTACCCAACCCTTCTGGAATATCAGTCTTTTTGTGAAGTTTTTCATTCTCTCCCTAAGTCTAGGCAGAATACTCCATTTATTTCTTTCTTCCAAAAAGGATGTCATTTGACTGGCTGCATTACATTGCCCAAGTATGTGCAGTGTTTGTGTTGCCCTTTTGGTCTGAGTCAAGGCTAAGAATGGAACAGGAAAGATCATCTCATGACCCTGGATAAAAAATAAAATTAAAAAAATAAATAAATAAAGGAAGTAACTCCCTTTTCTATTGTGTGACTAATCAGAGTACTTAATTTTGTTGTTAATTAATCTGCCAGACTAGTACAAAGATTCTTTAAGCTGTGATAAATATTAATTTATCATCTAAACAGGGATATACTGTTGTGAAAATGCAGTGTCAGTATGCAAGCTACTTATCCCTGGAAGGATACTGAGCAAATAATTCAATTTAATTTTCTTTGTCAATATTCAGGTGCTGTTTCATCATTTTTGTTTTAAATAATCTTTTGCAGGTTTCTTTATCTGTTGGAACTGCTGTTTCCTTCAGTGACTGGAGACAAACCATTTGCCTTGGTTACCGCATTGTGTTCTGTAGTGAATTTTCTTTGTATTTTGGTAAATCAGTGTGCACTTAGCAAAGACAACTCAGTTAATAATTTGATTACTGATTCATTTATAATGTTTCTGTAATATTTTCTGGTCTGAACTTTAACACTAGTAAAGACATATTTTCTTATGTTTGAATGTTTCATTTCAAGGCAACCAGCAAGAGGAAACTCTTACCTTTAACCTAGACATATCACTCAATTTCTTAATGCAGCAAATCTGGACAAAGTCTAAAATAATGGGAGACAAAGGACTCAAAAATAGGGACAGAGTTTAAATACTGCTCTTACAAACTTAAAAAGTTGCTAAAATAACAAGATTTGTGTAGACATGCATTTTCTGAAGTACATGAAATTTGAAATTCAAATGTCTGCTATTATTTATTGACCTCAGTGATTTGCCAAAGAGCAACACATTTTATCAGGAACAAACCAAAAATATGAAGCAAAAATTTTGACATTCCGCAAAAATCTGCACAATTGAGAGGTACAAACCTAAAGTTGCCTTCTGGGATACCATAGATTACTATCTGCAAGGAGCAACACTATATTCCAGTCATTATAATTTAAGTTGTCACATTTTGATCTAGATAACTGACTTCTGATATGATTTGGTTTCGTTGGTGATGTTTTCCCTTCCTGCATGCAATGCTGTGGGTAATGCAGGATTATTATATGTTGTTGCTTGAGAAAGAGTTGGAAGGCTGGCATTATACTCATTATAACAATGTTTTAAAACAGAAGAGTCTGGAACCTGCTGCATTTAGAAAAGTAAGAGGCATTAAGTATGGAATGAAAACTTCCATACCCAGGCATTTGGCTTTAGGTTGCAAAATATTTGTTACACTATAAGTAGAGTTCCTTCAGAGCATGAATTTTTCAATGGGGCCATGTTTGTGGAAGTCGAATATTGTAGAGTGACAGATTCACAAAGAAAGCAAGTGTTATAGAAAGTGAAGAGGGCAACATCTCAGTTTTCATGACGTATATCCATTTTATAGACCACTTTGTAAATAAATTTGTGAGGATGGTTCTAGTCCAATGGGTAATTCTGCTAAGAAAATACTTTAGTCTTAGAAATGTTAAAGAAATGTGTGTGTTAGAATCAGTCATCTACTGCCTGAAGGATCTGCTACATTTGGAGACCAATTTCTCAAGCTGTATCAAATTGTCACCATAAAGGAGCCATCATAGTAGCAGCTACTGGGTGGGAGAAATGATTGTATATGAAGACAGTATAAGTTATTGGCCATAGTAGTCTTAACATGTGAATGCTCCATTGTTCTCAGATATTCACATGTAAGCATAAATCCACTAATCATGCACTTTTAGGACTCTAAAAACATTTGAGTTGCTTAAATAGCTGGCAACTCTAAGATCGCCTCTGTTCAATGGAAATAACAATGTAAAAAAAAAAAAAAACCGAAGCAATTGCATTCTCAATAAAAGTCTAAGGTAGACTTAACTCAACAAAAGCTCCATCTGTAAGAGAACCATGATATTGCAGGTAGCACATGGTAAGAAGCAAAGTAGCAAGTTCCACACAGGTGGAGCTATATCAACTGTATTCTGATTCTGGGTAGGACCCGATGGAGGGGAGGCCAAGGACCATCATCATACTCAGGAAGATTGTAAGCATTATCCTAGAAGGCAAGAGGGAATGGCTTGCATGTGTCACATAGTTAACTATTGATGTTATACCCTGGTGTGATAATAGTCTCATATGCCTGTCTCAGTCTATGGATGGTGAGAAGGTATGCATGACAGCTGTGCTACCTGTCATGAATGTATTTTCACATCCATCCTACCGATGGCACTGTTGTGCAAGATGTACTTCTGAATTTGCATCTCTACCTGCATTGCAGCACATGTATTGCAGGCATGCTCAAATCACCTACAGCCATATATTGTGAAAGAAGAACTGTGAAAGTCAGGCATGAGTGCTGAAGAATGAAGGAGAGTATCACTGAATAGAGAGAGAGAGAGAGAGATGACAACAGATGACAAAACATCCTGACTCCATGTAGAAAATGGGAAAAAATAGGGTTGGTGATGATGTTGATGATGATGATGATGATGAAGATATTGTTGTAAGGAAGTCTTTCTATATTGCACATCTTATAAGCAAAGAGATTGTGTTTAGATCTAGAGAAGTCATTGTCCTCCTTTACTCAGCCCTCATTAGGCCATTCATTGAATATAATGCTCCCTTTGGCATATATCTGCTCAGACACACGTAAGAACTAGAATACTCACAGAGATACCTCACTTAAAAGAAACAAGTCCTAAACAACATGTCCTACATGAACTGACTCAAAGTTTTGTTATTATACTCAGTATCCTACTTACTGATAAGAGGTGACCTGAGCTGGCAGACAAAGCATCCTTCAATCCATTACTGACAGATTTACTGCACATCAGCAAGTCAAACAGCAACATAAATACTCAGGGATCAAATGTGCTTCTGCAATATCAACAGAACAGTTTTCAGGGACAGGTATATTTTGCAAAATATACTGCTGCTATGGAACAGACTCCCTGTCCTCATTAAGTAAGGTTAATTTGTGTCCATTTTCAAGCATAGGTTAGATCTATGGCTGGGAAACAGAAGATTTAGCCCAGGGACTGCCCCCTGTACTATTAATAGATAGAGGGAGCTCCTGAATGCTTTATATTATTTATAGGTCCTCTGAAATTGTCTATGGTGTGATGCCAGTTATACTGATTAGGGGTTATATATAATTATTGATCATGGGATGGGGAAGCCCAGTCTATAACCAAATGGGATAAATTATTTTGAGCACACAAAGGGAAATTGGCTAGACTTAAAATGGTACACAAGGGCAGCTAGCCTAGTAATTATCTATGAATCTACAAGATCATGATATTGCTACTTACTCCCTGCAGTACATGTGTTGCCCCACAGGTGAAGCAGTAGTACATGAAAACGTTAGACAAACTCCGCAGTTTGGTAGATAGGATCATGCTATCCCAGAAATGAGTAATGAGATTCATTATATAAAAGATGCATTACCATAGCATATTACACTATAAATCTTCTGACCTGTTCCTGACATGATGATTCATTTCCTGAGCATTGCAATATATTATTTTGGGCATATTCACACCCAGGATAATGTCATGCTTGATATTAGGAAATACTTCAGGTTCAGAGTAAGGAAACAGGAAAGGTAAAGGCTTGCTACTTTGCTTCTAAGAACTTTTTTGAATCTGACTTACTAATGGACAGCGTACAAAGGTAACTATTAAGGAAGAGAGAAACCTTGCCATGCTGTAGGATGGAAAAGATGCTTTAATATGAGAGTCTGGGATGCAGAGTAAAAAGTCTTCCAGATTATCAATGGAGGGTGCCAACAAATGCTTAGAAATATTTACTTTTAATGAATTATACTGCACAGTGGTAAGAAACCAGAGGCAGTTAGGAGAACAGTACATGGCGCATAGCCTAGTATATGCCTATTAACCTAATAAAGACTAGAATCCTTATAAACCTAGCCATCCAACCCCACAAATTTGATTTATTTAAGAATGATTTACTGACTGCCTCTGTCCATCAGAGACATAAGCACTAGATTGGGTCGAATTTCCAATGAATCATCCATTGGTATAACCTGAGCTTACATAGGTGCGGAGCCTGCTCCGGAGAATGGGAATCCTCTGAGAAACATATCTGTCTCTCCAGCATGTTATAAAATGTAGGTCTTTTAATCTAGTAGTTCAGATGTTATTTATTTTGTAGATGTACAAAAGGTTGATCAAAACAGGTTCTAGGAATGTCTTGTATGCCAGACTAAGATCACTTCTTAGAAGCTTGTATGATACTGAGTAAAGAGAAAAGGCTTTGAGGTGATCAAAGTACATTGTGTTTACTCCTTGCATTCTTTTTGTAATGAATCTTTGTGGCCATTAATGTTGCTGCATGTCTTTCCAGGTACATGCCAAAGGGGGCATTTTACTCTATGATGGGTCTGATAAAGGCCATGTACAGTGGTATGATGACCTCTCTGGATCTAGATGCCATGCCATTACTCATAAGTTGAGCAACATAGAAGGATTTTCTTACTACCTTGTGCACATGTTCGTCAAAGGCTAGGTTACTATCCACATGAGTAGCCATATCCCTGACTAGTGAATCAACTGTTATGAGTGTTTTATTGATGATGTAGTTACCCAGGGTGGCCGACCGCCCAAATGGTACTATAATGCATGTATTGGTAATGAGTTTTAAGCCATGGCTTTAGCACCAAGCATTTGTCTGTGTCTTCTTGAAGCGTGTTCTTGTCTTGGCAGGATTCAATGACTGCTCCCAGTTTGCATTCATCTACAAACTTGGTTAGCCAGAGATCTTTGGCTTTGACATCTGAAAAGTGGATGCCAAAGAGAAGTGGGCATAGCACAGAGCTCTAGGGGAGTCCACTGGTGAATGGCTCTTTGTGCAGGTGGCCTGACATATTCTAACACTATGGGTACTATCAGTGAGACAGCTAGCTATCTAAAATGTTATAAAGGGGTTTATACCTAGTTCCATAACTGTGTTGACAATGCCTGAGTGGCGTATTGCATCAAATGCTTTAGCCAGCTCTAGGTAGGCAATATGTACACTTTTCCCATCATCCATTGCTTTAATGACCTTTTCAAAGTAGTCCACCAGATTCACTAAGCATGAACTTCCTTTGACAAAGTCAGACTGGTAAGGCTCCAGTGACTTGAGGTCTCCAATAATTTCCATAATCATTCATTTCATGACTTTGAAAATCAGACTAGTAGTAAACAGAATCTGTTGAAGGTCCTCTTTTGTTAAGGGAGATGACTATTGTAGTCTTCTGTTTATGTGGCACAAAGTCTGTTTTAAGATTATAGTTAAATAATGACTCCATGGTTCCCGATATGTCATATTTTAGACTGTTAAGGAGGCATTGGGTTGATATTGGGCCCCAGTGAGCACAGTCAGTACAGTGTTCCCTAGTTATAGTTGGAGGGGTTATGTTTGAGGGGAATTTTGGGGAAGAATGGTAGAGGGAGGGGGGTGTAAAGTGGAGCTGAATTTGTCCTCTAATAGGTTTGCTATGTTGTCAGGCTCAGTAAAGGTGGTACCATTAACCATCAGTTCAGCACATTGCTGTGTGCTGCTCATAAGGTTTCTGACATACCTGAAGAGGGCTTTGTGATTATCATTCACCTGGGAGTCTATATTAACCTTAACCTTGGCTTTGCTTGACCTAATTGACCCTCTTAGTTGCCTGTTTAGTTTGATGAAAAACATTTTATCGTTATGTGATTTACCCTTCGCGATGTTGCCAATAATTGTTTCCTTTTGTTATACACCATGCTTAATTAGGGATGCCACCAGGGCAGTTTGTTTCTGGGGCTAGTCCTAGGCTTACTTCTGGTAGATACAGCAGCCTCTATGCAGCCATTGACATGGCTGTTCAGAGTTTCTGAGAGCAATTCAGCATAGGCTGCTGTGTTCTCTGGGTTTGGAGGGTTACTGAATTTTGATAAACTATCACTTAATAATAGGTGGGTTGCTTTGGAATAGTTTTTAACTATTACTGGTTTAAATGGGATTAGTTAGTTTATTTTGATTCTGAAGGAGACAACTCTATGGTCAGACCTTACTAGGGAGAATAAGACATTGGGGTAGGGGTGTTGCAGTGTTCTGCCTGATTTATAATCATGAGGTCCACTATGTTGGGGCCTCTAGTGAGTGTCATAACTATTTGGTCATGAGTGTTTGTATTTACAAATTCTAGGAATCTCTGTGTCTATAGGTTTGAGGCTGTGCAGAATTCCCAGTCTATAGACGAGTAATTAAAAATATATGCTTCTTGTTGATGTACATTGATAAACCTCCATCTTCAGTTCTTGTCTGTATAGTCACTGGTCTAAAAGTGTGGAAGGCACTGAAAACTTGCACTGCTTAGGTACTCTATGCCACTTTAATCCATGTCTCGGTAACTACACACATATCTATATTCTCAAGTGTGAGCAAAGAGTGTAATTTTTTATGCTCTTGGCATTCAGCAGTAACACCTTGAGGTTCAGCTGAGTTGATTTTGCTATGTTGGTAGGTTTATCCAATGAACAAGGAGAAAGGATGCACCACACGGCTGAAAACAAATAAAACTCTTTACCTGATAAGCTCTTTCATGTCTGTATAGACACTTCCTCAGATCATTCAAAAATGCACATGTGAAAACATTTAAATACATTGATACGAGAATTAATAGTGGGGGAAGGCCTGCCATTACCAATCAGGATTTTCCAAAGAGGAATCAAAGGAAACAATGGAACAGGAAGAAAAATCAAAACAACAGAAGATGAATATAGAAGTTAATGAAAATTATCTGCCTAATATTATTAAAAACAGAAAAGGAGATTTTACGATATATAATTATTCCTCTTTTCATGTTTCAGAACAACTGGCAGATATTCTTTCAAAAGGATTGACCTTTCTTCCATCATGTAAAATAAAGCCAGCAGAGTCTATTTGTGACTTGAAACTTTTTGTAAGAAAATTAAATTTGAAATATTTATTAGGTAATCTACCAACGAATAATATTGAATTTAAAGTGGCAAGTTGTTATAACCCACCTTTGCATAATTCCCTTTGCATATTTGAAAAGTTTTGTGAGTTAGATTTAAGAAAATTAAGTAAGAGTAGGTCAAACTTTATCTATAATTTAAATCAAGAAGAAAGGTTGGATCTTGAATGTTTATTGTCTGCAAATATTAGGATTATGAATCCAGATAAGGGGGGAGGTTTGGTCTTTATGGATTTGCTGGATTATGAAAGCCATATCAGGAACATCTTCGAAGGAGAGACTTATCATCTAGCTTCAATGAATGAATACAATAAAGCTAATCAGTTCATCAAGAGCTTTCTTAATGAGCTTTTTAGTGAAGCTAGAATTGATTTACATACTTTTAATTATTTAATGATATTGGCTCCTAGAGTACCATGCATGTTTGGTGTTCCGAAAATTCATAAAGATTTTCGAAACCCCCCCTTCAGACCAATAGTGGATGGGAGAAATTCATCAATGTATGCATGTGCCAAATTTGTAGATTCCATATTGAAAAAGTATGTATCAGACGAACAATGGATTCTAAAAGATTCTTGGACATTTCTAAGTAGTTTAAATAACCTTACCTATAAAGAACAGTACAACTTTTTGACAATAGATGTAAGAGAGTTATATACTTGCATTCCACAGCAACAGGGAATAGAATGGGTGATAGCAAGAATGCGACAGAAAAACGCTCCTGAAACTGAAATGTCTTTAGTACAAGAAATTTTAGATATAATTATATCTTATAACTTCATTTTCTTTGACAAACAGTTTTATGTACAGAAAAAAGGAGTGGCAATGGGCTCACCGTGTGGCTCTAGTTATGCTAATTTGGTTTTGTTCTATTGGGAAACCACGTATATTTTTTGTAATGATAATTTCAAAGATGTAACTAGGTATTATGGGAGATTCATAGATGATATATTTATGGTCATCGAGGGATCAGTACAAACAGCCACTGATTTGGTAGCCATAATGAATGGTTCAACAGATTTCTTGAGATTCACCCATTCATTTCATACTACATCTATAGTTTTTTTGGATGTAAATTTAACAAAAAATACATTGGAGAAGCGTTATGAAGCCACATTGCATAGGAAACCAACATATTCCTATAAATTTCTACATTTTACAAGCGCCCATCCATTATATCAAAAACGTTCAGTATTAAAAGGTCAACTGGTTAGGGCAGCAAGAATGATCATAATAAATGAGAAATTTAAAGAGGAATGTTTGGTTTTAAAGCAAATGTTTTTGAATAGAGCTTACCCACTTACAATGATAGAAGAGCTTATATAAGAAGTGTCATCCAAAAGAATGAGTGGAGTTTATGAACCAATCCTCAAGTTACATTCAGAAATTGGGTCTAACCAAGATAGTCTTAGGAATATGTTGGAAGCGGACCCTGATATAATATACAATCAATCGAATGAATTTAATTTGGCATGTATCATGAATTTTTCTTCAGATCATGCTCAAATTAGGGAAATCATCATCAAGAATTGGTCTTTGTTGAAAGAGGATGTTACTTTGGGCACAAAATTTAATTTTATGCCCAAAGTTGTTTGGAGGAAAGGTATTAGTTTCAAAACTATGTTTCAAAGACAGAGGGTTACTACTCAGAGAAGTATAGGCATGTCGCAATGTGGATCTTGCCCTTATTGTTATATTACAGATGTGGGCAGAAATTTAGATATTAATGGTTTTCAGATCATGTTAAAAGGGAAATTTAATTGTAACACCCGGGGGGGGGGTACTATATGTGGCAAAATGCCAAGCATGTCCTTCCTTTTATATAGGAAAAACAGAGCGGAGGTTCAGGGATAGAATATCTGAACATTTGAGAAGTGTAGCTCAGAAAAGGGAGGACAATGCATTAGCGAGACATACGGCTGCCTATCCTGATCATAAGTTTAAATTTAAGGTCATCCATCAGATCACACAAGATGGAAGAGGGGGGCCTTATGTTTTATTATTAGAGAAAATGGAACTATTTTGGCAAATTAGACTAAATGTACATATGTACCCAGGCCTGAATGATAAATGCTCTATTATGTGTTTATTAAAATTGAAAAGTTTAGAAAGATAATGTATAATGTAGGGTATCCATTTTTAGTCTGGCAGTATCTGTTGTATATGATAATCAAAAATATATATATTTGTGGTATACGTGTATATTTTACACATTTTAGATGATCTATTTTAGTTTTGTAAATATATTGAACATGTAACAGTATTTATGAAATATTAAATTTAGGTAAATGAAGTATAAAGAAAATCCGGTAGTAGGTCCAATAATTTTGGGAACAATATAGGGATACATAAGATATTTTTGCGTATATTTTGTATATATATTTTTCTATATAATTTTTCATATTATTTAATCTTAGTTTTTAAAAATATATTTTTTATTTAATCAAGGCTGTAAGATTTGCTTAATACCCGTATGATTATTTAGATATCTAGGCTGCAACGAATGTGGAACCCAACGCAACTAATGGTCATAAAATTTAATTTATTTTCAATTTTAACTTCATAGCCTTCAGCGATGTGATCAGTCATAATTTATGTCGATTTAATGTCATGTTATTTTAGAAAAGCTGCATTTCTATTTTTAAAGTAGGTTGATGTATTCCAAGGATGATGGAGTACAGAATGGTGTTGTGAATAATATTTTAGAACATAAAAGTCAGCATTGGTTTTTAGGCATATTCCTTTAAAAGTTTAAGGACATGCTGGTGTTTAAATTTTGGCGCAAAATTTATAAATAGAAGTCTCTAAAGACACTGCAGTGTTGTAATTCTGAAGAAGTCCTACATTTAGGTGGGACGAAAAACGTGTTTTTATTTTAGCATTTAAATAAAACCGGCAGTCTCCGAAGTTGTCTTGCGGCGTTTTTTTAGTAGTTTGGTGTAAGTTGTGTTTTTCATTCAAAACATTTAAATAACCAGTTTTAGATACAAAACAACCAATCATGTTACCTAATTAAACATTGTGCTTTATGATGAGGCTTCAAAGAGACCACTTCATTCAGCCCATTCCCTTTAGCCACCTGTAGCAATTTAATCTGCCTAAGTTCTGCTCATTCCACTCTGTTCTTAAAGTTACCTATTCTAAGATCACCAAATATCTGCATGACCATAAAAGTAAGCAAATTTGTAGGGCCACATACTCTAACATGCCTGGCTAATACATTTCTCTTATCAAGCTTCTTGATACTGTAAACATGTTTCTGACCCTGCTCTCTGAGTGAGCGATCCATTTTGCCTATATAAAATGAACTGCAAGCATTACACTTCACTAAATAAGCTAACTGTCAATTGCTACATTCAGCATGCACATTAAATTTATATTCCTTCCCAGCAATAGGATAGATAAAAAGGATGCTACTATTAATATAACAGCAGATGTTACAACCTCTACATCTATATGTACCTAATTGTTGTACCCTAGGAGTCTCATTAATCATCTAGCTTGATTCTTATAACAGAACATGCATTTTAGGAATTTCTTATTCTTGAAAAGGAAGCTCAGGCTTGGTCCCACAATCTCTCTAATTTCCTAATCAGTTTTTGTCAATTTGGCATAGCCTTAAAAAAGGCAGTATAGGGTGGACAAAGTTTTAACAAGTATTTGAAAGCCTAGAGGGGAAAGGTGCAGACCATCACAGGTAAAGCAACGTTGTCTGTACACCATGCCTTCCCAAGCTGAAAATACTGCATTCCCATAGAATGACAAAAGAAAGACAGCAAGATGTTGAATCAATCATTTTTTGCTGGTATTGTGGCACCATCCTCGGTGATGATAATGTGCTACTGAATGCTAGGCTTATACCAGCCTGAGACACATAGTCTGAAAGCTCCATAATGTCTTTCTTCATATAGTCTAGGGAGGTACATCTTGGGTCTTGTACACCTACATGAACTATGATGGAATCATAATAATACATGAGGTGAAATGGCTTGAGTATGTACATGATTTAGCAGATATTTGTTCCAGATAAACAACTAACCGTTATATTCTCTTTGTTCAGCCCGGTTTGAGGGACATCAGTATAACGTACAAAGGAGTCTCCTATGATGAGAGTCCTGGGAAGTGTGTTTATTTGCCTTAGGGGCTTAATGTCTGGAGCTCCACCGAGACAGTCTCTGTGGTGTTAGGTGGTATTTTTTCTAAGTGCCTTTGGGCTCCTTGTCTGCAATACAAGGTTAGTTATAGATATGAAGGATACATTCAGAATGTCAAATGCTCTGAATGCCAAATGCAAGATGGTCTACACCGGAACATTGAAGACACGGATCCTTGACTTAATGTTTGAGATCACAGTATATCTGAGATGGAGTTTTAGCCCTTCCCCCACTGTAGTGTGGTCTTAGAGTCTGTATATATAAGTTGTAGGGGGTGTGTGTGGGGGGGTGGGGGGTGCATGTTGTATTTAATTTGTGTTTTGTGTCAATATGCTGTTTCAATGTTTTGGCATTGACTTTTTTGCTTTCAACATTCTGAACATTTGATATTCTGAATGTATTTCACAGATGGTGCTGGTTTGCTTCAGAACTTCTGCTGTAGTCTGTGATTATGGCAAGTTCTTGGGCAGTGCCAACACTACATTCAGACTAAATAATGTGGTCGAGTAACAGTTTATGTTACTGAATCATATTATTTCATCTGGGTGTAGTGGGTCCCCATTCAGTTCAATAGTTTTGCATTGCAAGGTATTGAATTAGGTGGATCCTGTACTTTACAAAGGGACATCAGCTGAGAGTCTGAGGCATGCCGAGGGAAGATAACTGGATGCAGACATGTAGAAGGAAGATAAGTGGTTATGAGAAGTTTTGGAATACAAATAGGTATGAGAACTGGCATAAAGGTGAGGGGGAACAACCAGACCAGAGATAGACAGGAAACAAGGGCCTGTCTGCCTTTCCAGAGGAGAATCAACAATTTCGTTTTCATTGTGGCCATTCTTTGTTTCCGATGAGGTGATGTTCAGGGTCTGCCAGTTATGTGATTCCACTAGCTATATCAAAACACACTCCACTCTACTGATGTGGGCATCTCAGACACAACCAACCACCAAATCTGATGCCTAGTGTGCATCAGGGGGCCAAAGTGGACAACTCTCAGAAAAAGACCCTCTACCTCTCCTTCTGAGATGGGGATATGGAAGCCACTAGCGAGTTCACTAAATCACATTGCGCAAATTGACCTTAGTCTCAATGCTGTGAAGTAGGTATGGTAATAGCTAGTGCTTCACAGCTGGTGTAGACTAAGGTGCCACAGCTGTTCCATTCCACAACCTCTGCCAGAATTATATCTATAGAAAGATGAAAATATAAAGCAAAAAGTAAAAAAAATAAAACTAATTACCATACATGCATTTTGGACATTGTATACGTAACACAAGGAGAGTCTTTTAGCTCCCATCTCTCTAGTCACTATAAAGGAAAGCAGGGAATTTAGTACACTGTCACCCTGCTAAAAGAATGTAAGAAATACATGGACACTAGCCAAAGAAATTCAAATATGCAATGATTACAACAAAAGGTTGTCACACTCTCCCTAACTTCTTCTCTCACTGGTAAAGAAAGTTGGGGTGGCACCACCAAAGCTTACTATAAGAATGCCTGAACTTTTTATCAGAATGTCTGCTGACAGTAGCATCACATACTGCTCTAGCAAGATGGTGCCAGTCATCTACTTTATATAATGAACCAAGAAAAATGAGGAAATGCCACTACAGAGTGTAGACCGGCATTTTTTATTGTCCAAGTACTTAGTGCTTTCACCCACACAGTTTTCTGGGCTTCATCAGAGTACTCGGTTCACTTCCAAAATTCATTTAAATATTTAATTACCTAAATCACATGTATTACACATGCAAAAAATTCAAAGTTTACTTTTCTAAACAAGTTAAATACAAACACACTATTGCAAAACAATTGATCATCTCATACATTCAAAATAACCCCCCCAATATTATAAAATTCATGTTCTATATTACTAACTATTAATAGAATTAAAATAATAGAGCTATTTTAAAGAAACCACACCTGATTTCCCATAAATATAGTTGACATTGTCACTAAATTTCAGAGTGTTCTTGCCTAAATTCTCCTTTTGATTGATTTGGCTGCTCCCTATGTGCCCCTGTATGCCAATTTGGTTTTAATGGGTTGGGAATTACAGAATATTTTCAATAGTAGATTTCAGTCAGATATCTTAATATATCAAAGATTTCCGGATGATATTTTTATCTTGTGGAAAGGAAAACAGGAGGAAATACCTCATTTCATTGAGTATCTAAACAACACTACTAGTTTCCTAAGGTTCACCTATGTGGCTAATGGATCAGAGATTCATTTCCTTGATGTAAAGATTTCTAAGACAAATCAAGGCTTTAAATCTAATGTGCATTGTAAGTCTACATTTTTTAATGCCTATCTACACTATCAAAGCCATCACCCCAAGAGCCAGAAAAAAAGCATAGTGAAGGGCCAGGCTATCAGAATTGCCCGGATGACATCTGAGAAGGAAGATGTAACAGAAGGACATGATAGGCTGAAGACTATGTTTTTTGAGAGAGTATATCCTCCCAATATAGTTAAACCCATTGTAAAAGAGATGTTTTAGGAATGGGGGAAAAGATATAAACCCCTTTTGGGTAATGGAGAAAACAGGACTGAGCTCAGAAGGGATGAGATGGCAAATTGTCTTGGACCTAGTGAAGGTGAACAAGAGAATGATTCTCCTTTAAGTATAGATTTTAAGAACTTCAATCAGGCATGTATCATTCAACATAGTCCATTATCTAATAGAGTCAAACAGATTTTGCATAAGAATTGGGGCATTTTTTAAACCAATAGTGAGGTATATAGGAAGATAGGTGAAAAACCTATCTTTTCTACAATGGTTGGTATCAACCTAAAATTAAATCTGGAGAAATTTAGGGTGGGGAAATCTAACATCGGGCATAATATCAAACCCTGTGGGCGATGTTCCCAATGTTGTTACATTTTGCAGGTTTCATCTATAACTTTAAACAACAGGATTGGCAGTATTATACATTTAAGAAAAGGGAACTGTCATACTAATAAGATAGTTTATGTTGCACTGTGTAATACCTGCAATGGGTTTTACATTGGGAAAATGGAGAGGGCCCTCAAATGCAGGATATATGAACACCTGTATGAAATTAAAAACAAGAAAGAGACGAATGCACTCTATAGACATAGTTTGCATTGTGTGGGGCACATAGGAGTTAAGTTTGGTATTGTGGATGTTGTGAGCCTGGATGTAAGGGGAGGGGACTGGAAAAACTACTTGTGTAAAAAGGAGTTAATGTGGCAACTTAGATTAGCCGCCAACTTCCCCCCAGGCTTAAATGACTATATATCTATTTTTCCAGTGTTAAAAGAAAAAGCAAATTGACTAAAATAACACATTATCAAGAAAGATGTTATATTTCATTGTTTTTTTATAAAATGATATATTATGACAAATCAATTTGATAAAGGAAATGTATTTTCAGTAGAGTTGTTTAAGTAAGAAGGCATATTTATACATATTATTTATATATTTTTCATTATACTTGTGAAAGTCATCTGGGTTTTTTTTAGTGACAATGGCACTTTAAGAACAGAAATTATGGTTAATGATTTGGATTTAGAGAAGCTGTGTAGCGAATATTTAAACATCTAAGTTAAACAGGTCTGGTTCTTCTGATGAAGTCATACTATATTGATGAAAGCACTTAACATCATTGTTCTGTGGATTTTATTCTTGTTTTATTAAAATATATTGTCCTACAGTCCTTGTGGTGCGGTTTTCTCTGTTCTTGGTCTTATTTCACAGTGACACACCACATTGCAGTTCCCAGTAAACCCTGACCAAAGCTACTTGGATTCCATACATTTGGTCGAATTACACTTAGTCGAAAATGATACCAGGCAGTTCACTTCACTGAAAGCTCACTTGACCGAAAGCTCACTTGGTCAAAGTTAATTTGGTCGAAAATGGAATATAGTCTCTGCCTCACTGCAGTGCAACCCTGGAGTGAGAATATTAAATAAGGGGGGGGGCTGTGGTGGCACAGCCCCCCACATTGGGGGTGTGGTGGGCGTAGCCCCCCACATTATGCCAATAGTTTTTACAAACATATATATATATTAATGCATTTCTAATGGATATACCTTCTTATAACAGTGAATACATTAAAATAATGTGGGGGCTATGCCACCTACACCCCCCCCTTATTTAATATTCTCACTCCATGGTTGCACTGCAGTGGGGAAGGGGCTATATTCCATTTTCAACCAAATGAACTTCGACCAAGTGAGCTTTCAGTCAAGTGAGCTTCCAGTAAAGTGCAATGCCTGGTGTCATTTTCGACTATGTGTAATTCAACCAAATGTATGGAATCCATATATATATACATATGTTATTTATATATATATATATATATATATATATATATATATATATATATATACATACATAATAACATACTGACTAAATGTATAACCCAAATGTCTACATATCTGCTTATGGGCCCATATCTGCTTATTGGCCCATGACAGAGCAAGCAGTTGTAAATTTCACTTCATACAAGGCTAAGGTGTTACTGCAGGCCTTATGGTAACATTACATATGCATCCTGTACAAAGGTAAAGCAGACAAGGCTTTCTGGGACCAGGTGTGGCAGGGTGTGTTGTAAGTCACCACTGCTGTGGGTGGTCACAAAAGAATGCCAGTATAGATGTTGTAAAAGGAAATCAACAAGACACTGCATGCTAATGCCAAGCTGCAAGACTTTCTCAGGGAAAAGTCCAGCACTGAAGGTGGTCCATCAAACTAGAAGTAGCTCACAGAAGCAAAAACGTTCTTGGTATCTCTGTCTAGGTTGGTTGACTGGATCATCATAGTGGTAATAGCTTGGATGTGGGAGCTGGGCTGTTGGTAACTGTTCAAGTGTCTCTGGGGGATATATCAGGTTAGTAACAGCTACTAAAGCCACATGTTGTAGAGTGACCTGCATGTGAGGTACACTTATTAAGCACAGCACCTCTGCATATCTGTTCACCAGGTACATCAGGCCTGTGATGGCAACACCCTCCATGCCAATGTATGCATGTATATATGTTCCTATATGTAATTTACAGGACTGTCAAGTACAAGTATGTGTGCAATTAACTTGCTGAGTGTGATGCATATGTTCCAGCACTGCTAGAAAAATGTTATATTTATGTTTTACATGCTCTATTAGTAAAGGGTCCAGCACAATAAGATGGGACTTGAGTGATGCCAGCAGACCACCTGAGACTGACAATAATGACATTATGCACAAGGTGCAGCATGGTGGCACAGTGGCACTGCCAGTAATATTAACTTTGGAGGGCTCTTACACATCTCACATGCAAGAGGTGATGGTGGAGGGGCAGGCTGGGATTTCAGCATTATCAGTGTTTGGCAATAAGAATCCAGTATGTTTAAGACCCACCTAGGCTACACAGCAACTACTACCACAGAGAGCACCCATCAGATACATTAAATATGATTTGTGGGGACACACCACAGTGTAGTGATGTAACTGTGGGTGTCACAATGCAACCTGGGTACCACACTGGCATTAGTCAGTGGGTGTGGAAGTTAGTGACCATGGCACAGATAACTGCTTTGCACACTACGATAGAGATCGTGAGTGTTGCATATGACCTGCATGAGGACATGCAACAACTATATGGATTGTGCAGCAACCTGCAGAGTGACATGGGATATAGGAACTTGGAGAAAGCATGGCTGCTTGAATTACTGGTAGCCAACAGGGTAGCTGCTGTTGGAAGCATGAGGCAACTGCCCTCTATAAAGCCTCTAGAGGCCATACCAGCCATAGCAATGCAAGGTTCAGGATGAGAAAGGTATAGTCGTAATCCAGGCTTACACAGGTGGCACACTCCACTTAGGAGACTGCATTGTATTCGCCCATCTACACAGCAGCCAACACATCTGGGTGAGGTTGATCTCACAATGTCCCCAATGATGCTTCTCACTCTCCAGTCCTGGGATGCCTCACCAGGCT
The DNA here is from genome assembly GCF_019279795.1 of Protopterus annectens. Lineage (NCBI taxonomy): Eukaryota > Metazoa > Chordata > Ceratodontiformes > Protopteridae > Protopterus > Protopterus annectens. Next base: position 1,923,359,844 of record NC_056726.1, read on the forward strand.
GCCTGCTCATTTTCCTGCAGTTCTGTATCATCCTTATCCGTGTTATTTGATGGAGCGCCATGCCCATCTGTGGCCATTATCTGCATTACATACATCCTCTGTCTATTCACTTTCAACATAAGACACCACATGAATGTTATAGAAGAGATTGAAAGAATTATGTGCAAGGACTCTAGGACAGGAACTGAAATTCTAAAAATGTATTTTTTCATTTAATTATTTTAATATGATCCAAATAAATGAAAACAAAACTGGATTTATTATTGGTAGAAAATAAGTAGCAGATTTCCTTCCTTACAAAAAGGATCATATTAATCTAATTTAATTTAACATAGAGGATTAAGATCAAGTCACTGATCATAATCTGTATATTATGTGTCCGAGATATGGATGACAAGAAACTGAATTTCTTGGCATCCATGTTGAGAATACATAATAAAGAGTTATGATCAGCTATTTTTGCAGTGCATGAAGCTTTATTTGTTCCATGTACTACTAGTTATAGAAAAAAAAACACTATATGTCTGGATGGCTTTCGAAGTCATAAAGCACTTAGAAGGGTACTGTCAGAAATATAGTTTAACACTTTCCATTACATTTACACTTACCTATCATGGCTGTCAGTGGTCCAGATTTTCAAAGATTGTCTAGATTTTTACATAATTTCGTTGGTCTGCTCCTGATAAAATCCATAGTTGACAAATCACAGACGATTGAAGTCATTGAATAGTGACATACATCTGTGTTTCAGAAATCTTTAGCAAAAAAAAACACTTTGGGGGAACACATCCCATTATTCTAGCTACTTTCTAAGTTGGTAAGAGGAAGGGCTGTAATTTATATATTAGGAGTCTGCTGTCATTTATTCATCGGTATTGGTAGATTTGACTACCTACTACTAGACCCAGCCTTAACAACATGAGCAGGTGGCATTTAACATTTGTTAACGTCATCTTGCTCCACTTTAATGCTTACCTGATTCATCTTTTTTTCATATTTTAGAGTATAATCACCACCGTCCATGCACTACAAACGTTATCAGAAATACAGTTCTTCTGTGTAGGATCTTGGGCATATCTCTTTGTAACCTTTCTATTAAACATAAGCATCCAAAGGTCAGGATCTTGCAAACATGATATGTAGATCAGTTCGGCAGTGTCTTATCGTTGCTGTCTCTAGAAGACCAATAACTAATTTAGATGCACTTTTCTGAGTCCTGAGTACTACATCTCAGTTTATTGTGGTATTATTACACCTTTGCCATGATGCTTCTCTCTGACTTAATGACTCTATTTTCTCAAGTAGAATCATCTATTATTAGTTGAAGAGGTGTAGGCAAGAACAGATGAAGCAGTGTCTCTATCAGTTTGAATCACAAGATACCCTGCAGTTCATTGGAATTCTGAACAAACTGAGCCGCAACAGTTTTGAATAATAGAATGCTTCAGTTTCTATCTACATCTACTACAAGAATAAGTAGGCAGACCAGTAATTACTGGAGATAAACTAATCTAAAAATGTGAAATGTACTAATTTAAGAATCTGCTGGAAGAAGACAAAATGGGGAAAAGCAACAATGGCTACTGAGCATAGATGGGTTACCACATCAGCTGATAAGTAATAAACTACATTAGAATTTCAATTAATCTGGTACTGTGACACAAACAATATACAGTTAAGGTATCTTGCTGGAGCTTATAGGAAAACAAAGCAATGGCTAAATAAAATGGCACAAAATGAAATATTGACGTTATCTGTTTTTGTTGCAATGGACAGGCACATAGAAAACAGCTTATCTGATACCTTGTTATTAGTGAAAAAAGGAGATCGAACAAATGATACTTGAATGCATACTCAAGGAAAACCAACTCTGTTATATAAAGTTAAATCTGTTCCAAAACATCTTACACGAGAAATCTTTGATGTAATTAAAAGAGCAATATAGCTAACAGGCAGATTTTAACCAATGAACAATGTAGCATAAATGGTTATGTGTACACATACACAAGATGGAATTTCAAAAATTCTTGCACTATCATATTCCAAAGTTTGTGGAGTAATTAAAAGAACAATTTAATAAATGGTGCTCATATGTGATGTTCACATGAATTGTAAAATTGCAAGACAGTTTCTTTCGTGCAATGCACTAGTGTAGTGTATGTTGGCTTTGCTTATATCTATATCTGTATCCAGGGGTGTAGCCAGAAATGGATACTTTGTATTCAGACCTCATTCTACTGCCTTCACCAGCCTCCTATATATACACACCACAGAAAATGGCACACTGCTTTCAGATATTTCTAGTAATAACCATTAAGCATGATTTGTATAACACTGTAAAGTAGACATTAGTTTATACAGTTCTAAACATTCTGTGCTATTTCTAAGATGCTCAGAAAAATGTACTCACTTGAGTACACTGAGTGTCCCTAACTACACCCTTGTCTATATCTATATCTATATATATATATCTATCTCTATATCTATATCTATATCTATATCTATATCTATATCTATATCTATATCTATATCTATATCTATATCTATATCTATATCAATATATCTATATCAGAACATCATAGTGATTCACTTTCCTCCAGACATAGATATGCAACTACTTATGAAACTGATTGGTGACATGCTATCATGGATAGTTGTAGAAAAGAAAAAGATTTCTATATTAAGAACGTAACTTAACTATGGACAGCACAGACAAGTGGAAAAATATGCATCATTTCCCACAAGAGGTGCCCAAAACAAGCAATACTATGAATTTCTGCCACCTACATAAAACAACTTCCAATGAAAGCTTCGCAAATGTAGAACGTGATACATCAGGTTATACCATCCATACAAAGTGTTCCTCAATATCGACATATTGCACAAGCATTATACTCATATGCATGTAGAAGTCAGATCTGAAATGTCATGCGGCTCATCTGATCTTGATGAGCTAGAATCATAACAGATAACTGGACATACCTTGGTATCAGGAAACAACACTGTCTACCTATGCAGTGGTAATAATCCCATACATGCGCATATCTTAGAAAAATACAGATTTGTATGACATATTAACATCACATTTAGCAATCGAATGCCATACATCACTAGTGGACTCATTAGGATGTAGTGTATCAGAATCTTATTCTCAGCAAAATGTGCACCTTTCCAAGTACTGATAGCACACAGTGCCAAAATAAACAATAACTTGCTGATTAATCCAATGCTATGTGCCACTATATGCATGTTCTGCAAAGCAAGCCAACTACATTGTTGTAGATAGATAAAACCCTGACAATGAGCCAGATGTGGCTTCAATTTCATTGCCCAGGTGCCTGGGAAAATGAATTATGAGGTTATGCCAACTCAGCTCTATTTGATAAGACAGATGGCACTATGCTGGAGTGAGGTAGGTGGTCCTTGTGGCTTGGGCCATAGTCAAGAGCAGAACTATGCTGGACTACATGAGTAGGCAGGCCATTAAGGGGTATTATAACTTTTGGAGGGGATGGGGGATAAACCTAACCTAATAGCTCATAGTTGCTTTCTAAATAATGACAGCACAGTGCATACTGTAGTACCATCAGTGATAGCTTTCCAGCTTATTCTCCTCTTGCACCCAGATGGTGACCCCAGCACTGAGGGATTAATCTCTTGAGTTATGCTAAATAAGTTACTTTCAGGTAGAGATGGTTAGAGTACCATGGAGTATGGTCCAGTTGGGATAAACATTAAGCTGTTGTTTGTTGGCATGCCTTAGTCTGAGCACAATGAATACTGATGTATAGTACTTAACAGTGTAACATGTAAATCAAAGTGCTGTTCCAAGCCAGTAGTGGTTCACTCTGTTGGATTTTAAAATTGTAGCAATACCTCATGTATTACACCTGAACAGAGGCAGAAGTTATATTAACCCTAACCACATGGTATTATGTCAGAGTTTGTCTTGCTTTTAAATGCAGTTATATGAACAGGGAACTTTGAAAATAGCCAGGAGTAATGCAAAGAACATTTTGGTTCCCACGTATTAGTAATGCAATTACTGTGGACAAAGGTGAACTATAATCATATGTTATACACTATTCCAAAATAGTACTATTAGCTGCAGTAACCAGAATCCCCTACTATTATAAAAGGTTCTGTCACACTGGCAAAATGTAATAGACTGAAGAGTTCTAATTCAGAGTTCTAATTAGCATATTACACAATCACCCAATATTACTTGTTGCATACTTGAAGGAAAGGTTATAGGATTAATTTGCAGGAGACATGTTGGGGTATACACTGATAAAATGGATATACTCATCATAACTTCTGTTTGCACAACAATTTAAGCAACCACATGTGAATATTATACACATGTAAAATAATAGGTTACTTTTGGGTAATTTGGTATAAGGTTTATCAGAATCACACCCCCAGTGACAAGAAACATAATTGAAAGATAATTTTTCATGCTGAAATCCTGAGTTAGCTGTCTGGATACCTTAAGGAGTAATATGCAGTATACACCTCAGAAGCATAGCTCTCAACCCCTTGGCATAAAAAATCTGGACAAAGACAAAAATAATGCTTAGACAAAGCCCCAAAAATAGGAACAGATTTTAAATATTGCTCTTATAACTTAGAAAGTTGCTAGAATAAAAAGGTCTTGGATTAGAATGCATTTTCTGAAGACTATGAAGACTATGAAGACTGAAACTCAAATGCCTGTCATTATATAGTGAAGTCAGTCCTCACTGATTTGCCACAAAATCAGAAAGACATCAAATTTTATGATAAATAGACCAAAAATATGAGGCAAAAATCTGGATGTTCTGCAAAAATCTGGACATTTGAGAGGTATGCTGAGAAGCCTGCTCAGATGGTCACTATGTGTACCATGCTGCACAAAATGATAATAGCTTAGATCTGTATTGTGAAATACCTCATGAACTCAGGCACCTACATAAGAACAACCATGGGCACCACCAGTAGATCAAGAGGACTCTGAGGTACAAGCTGTGACCAAATGACCAAGCACAGACAACCAGGCAAGGTCTGGTTGTCAGTTCTGAGTCATTACAGATGATGGGTGCAGGAGTACACAGAGCAGTGGGGGGTGGCAAACTAGGCAGCTTACAGACTACAACAGACAAAAATGTAATGGGCATATTATTTATTTTTATTCAGTAAAGGAAACGGTTACAGAAACATACAGCCATATCATCCAAATAAAACACATCATACCATTTAAAGAACTGACATTAGACCACACTTTCAAATATACTGTCCCTTCTCCACTACTTTCATTTAATTTAATTTCTCCAAGTCTTTTGGGTTTATAATACCATGATGGGAATTGGCTCTATTCCTAAGTCAAAGTATGATTAAAGTTCATGAAACTAGTATTCTTTTAGTCATTGTTGTTAGCCAGAAGTGTTCTTTGAAGCTTCTACAGTTTGCTCAGAATTGACTCCTTCTGCAATTTATACAGAGTAACATATCTAAATACATTGTAAATTCTTTTTATAAGACCCATTGCTCCTTCTACTGATGGAACTATCTGGGTATCCTTCTTCCACATTGCCCACATTTATGCCTGTAAATCCTTTTATTTTATGACTTTGTGTCTCTCTGTACACAAGACACTGTGGTCACCACATCAATAGTACTTTTGTCTTCTTTTCCTGGACCGCTATATTTGGTTTTCTCACATCTTTTTTTTTGAACTGTTGGTAACGGGTGATCCCATGTGATATACTGGCTTATGTTTCCTATTCTTCTCAGCTACTTCAGTATTATAATGTTTGCACAATCCCCAAAGCAATAGTCTTGCCACATTAGTATACCTTTCAGTATACAGTCCTTCTGTCATTAGCGTATCACACCCAGGAACAAGATGTGTGACTGTTTCCAATTCTGTTTCACAAAACCTGCATTTGTCTGTTTCTCCCACATGTTCAATGGACTTTGTGAACCAATGTGTACAGTCCACTATCCTGGGTCACAAGTATTAACCTTTTAAATTTCACCTCTCTTTAACCATTCTTGTGTTTGGCCCTGATTTACATGAGGTTGTTCCAAGAGTTTTCTGTACTTGCAACTATATTTATGCATTTTCCACATTTCTTGATGTGACAACCCATCACTGCCAACCAGTAATCAAGGAACCTCAATCCTCACCACTGACAACAGTTGGGAAGGTTCACTGGGAGGATGACAGGTACACACACAATATTTCCACATGTAGCTCTCTGCATCAAGTTCAATTTCTGTTAAGAGCACACAGAGACCATAGTCAGTCCAGGGCTGGTTTCTCCCCCTTTCTCCAGATCTCCAGTAAGACTCCCAACTGGCACAGCTATAGCATTGAGATCTCAGCTGAGTGACGAAGCCAAGACCTCCAGCACCCTTTTTGTCCAACCACTGCTTCATGCCCTTGCCAAGTAGCTGACATACATACACACTCTTTGAGGTTTGATTTACACACACACACACACACACACACACACACACACACACACACACACACACACACACACACACACACCTGGGAAAGGCTGGCACAGGTTTACTAGCTTCTGCCCAGACTGCAAGGTAGTTATTACTGGCAACAGTCACTCCTTATCAGCTACTTTAAGGCTCTTAACAAAGGGTACCCAATCTTACTGTGTAATATTAATATTAACACAAATAGTAGTTTGACCCTGAGCAAGGCCTTTAGGAGTGGCCCACACAGTGTCACCAAATAAATATGCAAGTACTCTCAAAACTTAAATATCTCTGCAAAGATCAGACACAATGAAATGTTTAAATATATTTAATAATAAATAAAAAAGAACAAGACCAAAAGAAATAAATATCCACAGTGATATCAGAGTTCAAAACCACAGAAAATATTTAAAACAACACTGCAAGACAGTCTCAAATAAATAAAGAAAAAATACCTAAACTAAGCTTCACTATATTCCTGACTGTATCTAAGAGAATTACTATAATCTAAGAACTTACTAATAGAGCAAGGAGGATGTGGTAATGGATCTCCAAGTTGTTATCAGGTCCAAGACAGAATGCAGAATGCTCTGTCTCACTAAGAGACTTCTCAAATTAATATCTCAGATATTACTGCTGGGAAAGCTTGCAGAATGACATAATTTCTTGTCATCTGACTCTATTTCCCAGATGAATGCCATTGCTGGAAGCTGGCAATATTTACCATCTATTCTGGAAGCCATAAAATAATTGCATTCCTTCATGCTTTCAGAGGTAGTAGTTAGTTCACTCCAAAAGACAATACAGAAAGCTTCTCAGCACAGACTCTGTGTCTCTAGCTGCCTTGAAAACTGAAATATACCATATTTTATTGAGTAGCCTATAAAGTAATTTAATTTCACCTATTTTCCTAAAATTTGCTGGACTGAAGTTAACCTCCTGTATTCCTGTTTCCACTGTTAAAATATATACATTTAGTCAGTTACAATAGTGCATTTAAATTTTCTGTTCTTTTCCAGCAGAGCACACTGTGGATGCATTTCGAACAAAAACATTTATAAAATACCTTTCCAACAAAAGTCTGTACAAACCAGCTTGATATACACATGACGTACAGTTCTAATACAATTGTAACATAAGCATCTTTCATAAACCATGTTAATATTCACAGGGTGTATATCATATGAGCGAATCGCACACATTGTGAATGCTCATAATATCGAATGTACCAGACCTTGAACTTCCTATTGTGGGGGCTGCATCCCCCAAAACCCTTCTAAATATATATTCCAATTTCAAGATCACACTACAGTGAGGAAAGGGAAAATATCCCATTCTTCACTGTACCACAATCTCAGAAAAAGCACTTTGAGGTCCGGTACGTTCGAAATTATGAGCATTCGCAATTTGTGCGATTCGCTCATATGATATAGACCCAATATTCACAAATGACATATAATTTTTTTACAAAAGTCCAGCTAGCTGGGCTGGTACTATCTCTTTTTGTCACACTTTTCTCCTTGTATGATCCTTCACCTTGCATTATTTTTTTTTTTTTGGTACATTCAGTTGCTGCCTGATTTTTATCTACTTCTGCTTTGATTTCCATTCCATCTTGACACTGATATGCTTTTGATAAACTAAGCAGGGAAGTAATCTTAGACTTATTTTCCTCATGTCTTAAACCTTCACTATATTTGGATCTTGTGAGGTCAGCAGATACGTAGCCACTCTATGATTGCTGATGAATACATGTAATCAATTTCGAAGAGGCCCATACTTCCTTCAGAAAGGGGAATGTATAATCCTGGTATACAATGAGTTTTAAAAATCATTTGGCAAGCATGAAGCATTTTCTTGTTTTCCTGTCCAACTGATTCAGTACTTTTTTATGGCCAGTCAGTTACTTCAAAAATGTAAGCCAGGACAGGAAGAGCAAATTGGTTTATTGCCTGGATTTTGTTCCTAGAAGTCAGCACTATTTGCAGTATTAATTTTAGTCTTCTAAAATATTACTTACTAAGTTTTACTCAGCACTGTTTTCAGGGGTCTACTTTAAGCTCTTGAAAGCAGCAAAACCCGAATCTGAATCGCGCGACACGGAAAGAGTGAACCACGGATACATCAAACTAACGAAACCGCGAAAGGAGAAATATCAAAATTGCATAGTTGGCCCGTCTGTGGTATAGCTCCATAAGGTAAGTGTGCAATAGTTACAGACCTTAGGGTTAGGGAGGGGTTAAGGTAAGTACATAGGTAGGTAGTGTATGTAAGGTTTTGTGTAGGTAATGTATGTAAGGAGGTTTAGTGTAGGGTTTTGTTAAGTGTATGTGTGTGGAATATTTAGCTTGTTTGGGTATAGCTCGGTAGGGGAAGTGTGCGGTAGTTACGGACCTTAGGGTTACGGAGGAGTTAAGGATAGTCCATAGACAGTTGCGTATGTGGAGTTAGTGTAGGTTTAGCAGTAGGATTTTGGTGCTTTAATTTAGCATTAGAAGTAGGTATTTGGTTAGTGCATGCATGTGTTTTTTTTATTGTGTTTGGGTAGGTAGTGTGTTGCGGGGGGGTAGGTTGGTCAACTATGATGGATCGAGGTTTACATTTTCGCACTTTAGTACATTCGACATATCCGCTGTTCGCTCTTTATGTGTCGCGCGATTCAGATTTGGGTTTTTCGTGTTTCGAGGGTATAAAGTAGACTCCTGTTTTCAGTATTAATTTTAGTCTTCTAAAATATTACTAAGTTTTATTTACATTGTTCATGTTTTATTGTTGGTCCTTCATCAATTCCCGAATATTTACACACTCTCTCTTGCTCGAGCTCTTTTATATCACATTCCTGTCCCAGGCTGATATTTTCTTGGTGCTGCAGCTTTCCTGCTTTAAAAGTTGCTTTTGCGCTTTATCAAGACCAAATGACATTCATGTATTATTTGAGAAAGTTTTGACCACTTGCAGTTGCCCTTTCAGTTCCTCCTCTGACAGACTATATAGTTTTAAGTTATCCACTAAAAGAAGATGAGAAGTCTTTATACTTTGCTGTTTTCTGGGAGCCAAATTGTATCCATGACCTAATCTGCTAAGCAGACAGCTTAATAGGTTAAGGGCAAGACAAAAGAGTAGTGGTGACAAAGAGTCACCCTGGACTATCCCCCCCTTTGGATTTTTATCCCTGGAATAATAATTTGTCCTTTATCATGGCTTAGCTGCAAAGTGGTTTGCCACTGTTTTATGGTCACTATAATGTATTCAATCAGTATATGGTATATCCTATGCATTTTAAAGCAGTCTTTTCTTCATGAATGTGGGATGTTGTCAAGTATTATTTTTTTGTAGTCTATCTATGCCACACTTATATTATTCCCCTTTTCACAGTTCTCCATTATGACTTTATTTAATACCAAATGATCCTTTGCTCTATATGACCTTTTTTGTTACCTTTTGTTTTATTGCCATGATCGAGTTTTCTTCTAAATGACTATAAACTCTATTGGCATCAATTCCAGTGCATAATTTATACATCATTAGAATGCAAATTGTTGGTCTATACTTTTTATGTTTCCCTTCCATAGCCTTCCAAATGATACATTAAACACTTATCACACCAGTTGTTCCATACTATTATATCCTTCTAGTAAGATTTTCTTCCCACCAGCTTATGCAACAATGCATATGACAAAGCATCAACCCACCCACACCTCTCCATAATAGTCTAGATTTTTAAGGTTAATATCAGTATTCATGGATGCATCTTAAATAGCATGAATTGTGATTTTGCCACAACCCTACCAACGCTGTTCAATCTCATCCTCTGTACAGGGTCTGAACCGAGTGACTGTAGAACACAGAAGCTGGAAATTACAGACCCATAAGTCTGACCAGCCTAATCTGCAAAGCCATGGAAAGACTTATCATGGAACTAATCAGTCAGGATATAGACAACCTCAAAATACAAGTAATCTCTGTTGTATCCCCGAAGTCTCAAACAACCCACTAAACAAGTATAGTCGATCTAAAAACAAAACAGTGTAAGCAACTTCTCTGTGTGGAAGATTTTCAATCCATATATATCTAGTTAACCACTGAATATTAATCAGATCAACTAATGGTAGTAGAAGTAGTGAAATTAAACTCATCCTAAGTCAAAAAATAATTAAAAAATATATAATATGAAATATTATACAGAATTACTAAGTATTCAAACGTAATCCAAGCAGGGCAGGCAATCTGTTTCCAGTCATAAAGCCTTTATTAAGTGCACAGACAAGTGATCCAAGTAAAACAAAAATAGAGTAATAGTTCCCTCGCAAGTTTTCTAACTATATATATACTTTTAATCAGGCATGGGAGTGGTTTATTGTGCTGTAAAACAAAGTGTTATTGGTATACATGTTAAATAAATACCCCTTCCCCCATCAGTGTGACATTCGAGCTGGTCCTGCCCTACTTAGTAGCTGTCATAATCATATAACCCTTATGCACTTTAAATACAATTAATATTAATAGTAATGTGGTACCTCTAATTTAATCAGATTATTAAATGTGTGATTTTATCCAAGACAATATACTACAAGGCTGGAAATATATTACCTTAGACTATATGACAATCTAAAAATATATATATATATAAATATATATATATATATATATATATATATATATATATATATATATATATATATACACTTTGCATGCAAAAAATCCATTGTAAAAATCATATTCTATTTCCATAACCTATTGATAACAAAGATCGCTTTCATCTTTCTAGACTTCTTCAGGTCTGTGCACAAGAACCCTAAAAACTATTTACAAAAATATGATTGTATAATAAGTTAGTATTGTTATCACACATCATTTTGAATAAAGTGGAAAAAGAACAAGAAAAAGAAACAATGTATAATGATGGAAACAAAATATACACTTACATTAAAATAAAAACTGATTTAACATGGTATTTAAAACCAACTGGAAGAATAAAATAAAATCAGTCATGTAAACAATTTTGCAATTTTCTAAGTTCCAGTACAATTTTAAGTGAACAGTAATAGTTTAGTCCAGGCTTCCTAAAAGAGTTCAGCTTTAATTGCCATATGAGATTATCTGACCTGATTAATATTCAGTGATTAACTAGATATATATGGATTAAAAATCTTCCACACAGAGAAATTTCTTACATTGTTTTGATATGGAAAACCTCCAAACACTGGACTTGACTCAGGGTAGGTCACGGTTACTCGACCTGGTGGACTTTTTGTTTTGAAAACGTCACCAAAGCAATGGAAGAAGGTAAAATGATAGATACCACATACCTTGAGTTAGCCAAAGTTTTTGACAAAATGCCCCACTCAGGCATAGTAGAAAAACTAAACAAACTGAGAATAAGCAACTATGTCACCCACTGGATTGCATTCTGGTTCAAAGATAGGATGCAATAATTGAAATAAAGAAGTTACCTGTACAGAGACCAGTCACAGTGCAGTCCCCCAGAGTTCTGTGCTGGGACCTCTCCTGTTTGGCATCTACTTTTCTGAAGTGAAAGCCAGTATCAAAGGGATCTGGCTGACTAAGTTAGCAGATAACTGCAAGCTAGGAGCTGTCATTGAATCCCCAGTTTAATTAGCCATCCTGCAGGAAGGTCTGTCCCAAATAATTAACTAGTGTCAAAACCATGGACTCAAGCTAAATGCCAAAAAGCATTATTGTAGCCATTGGAAAGTCATCTACCCCAGGGAACTACCACATTGACAGTACACCCCTAAGAAATGACCCAGTTGTTCAGGATTTGGGAACTTATGTGATAATTGACCTAGCTTTTGACCAACATGTCCATTGCTATCATAAAGTCTTTCCATATTGCATAGCTTATAAACAAAGGGATTGTATCTAGATCTAGGGTTGAAAAAACACAAACCGCGAGTGATGCTGATAAAGATTGTTCAGCAGAATGTTTAAATGTTTAAAATCCTAGTTTAATAAGCGCTTTCAGTGGGGTCAGTGCCTCACCTTCATCAGACAAAGTAAAACATTAACATAACGGGCAGGATTCACGAAGCCTCCGTGTAAGAGTTATAACTCATGCACGGAGGCTGCAGTTAAACGGAGTGATGTCAGCATGCTCTGCATATTCATGAGAGCATGCTGAATCACACCTAAGTCTAACACGGTCCGTGTAAGACATGTGGGGGCGTGTCCGTAGGCTGAGCCCTGCAAGCGGACACGCCCTCAGAAGTGTAAAAGTGCCCAAAGTAGACACCCACAACAGAGTCCACGGAAATGTGAATAAACACAACACAACACATGCCCCTACAGACTATGAAACAGAAAAGAAATATAAATGAACATGTCATATTTTTTTAAATTGTAAAGATGTTTAACTGTGAGTGCGCTCGTTTGCGCGGGCGTGCCCGTAGCGCAGCTACAGTAAGCAGTCAATGGGAAAGCATATAAGAACTAAATATGCAAAATAAGCCAGGAAGCAATAGCGTAGCGGTAGAGATGTTGGCTGCAGAGCAGGCATTCATGGTTCGAGCCCCCACAACACCAATTTTTTTTTTTGCAAAATAAGCAGGAAACAAGTCCCTGACAAATATGTACACATAAAACCGCAATATATGTAAATTGTAATGAAATAGCCCATTTATATTGAAGAAATGTGAGGTAACAAAAGAATAAAAAATGCCAGATGTGCCCATAGCTGAGCTACAGTTTAACAGGGTGAGTGCATGTGCCCGTAGATGAGCAGTGGTTTAACTGGTGCAAAATGCGTGCCCGTAGCTGAGCAGTGGTTTAACATGCTAAATCTATGTGCCCATAACTGAGCTGAGTGTAATATGCGTGCCGATAGCCAAATGAGGCTTAAAGCAGCGTACCCCATTTGCGCGGAGCTGCGCACCGCGCAAACAAGCTAACCAACGGGCAACGTTGAGCAAGCCGTATCAAAACTGCCTTTACACAGACACACCCCTCAGCATGTCTAGACAGTCATGAAAAATAAAAAGCAGTGGCCAGGATTGAACCCAGGATACTATACACCATAGTCAAGGTACAGAACCACTAAGCCATGACAGCAGTACCTAGAAATGCAATAATAGCTAATATATAGGAATGAATACAAAGTAGAGCATGACAATGCAGGTTTACTGAAGTTGATACAATTCCAAAATGGCCAATCACAGATATGTGCAGGAAAAACGGACTATATAAGCCCCATAGGCGGGAATACACAGCATAAATGATTGTAGAACAGACCTGCAGGCAGAATGTCAGGTGTAGGAGAGGGTAGTCGCTTTCGAGCGCAGAGGTGGGGTGTTGAGGGGTCCAGGTACATGGCCTGGCTCCTAGTCCACAATCATGAGGCCCAACTCATGCAGGGCCAGGTCCTCTGGGGAGCGTACAGGGCTGAGGCATGGGACCGGTTGGCTCATGAACTCACCAGTGCCACAGGGATTCCAAGGACAGGTGAGCAGGTCCGTCACCACCATGCGGACCTGAAGAGACGCAAGCAGGACCAACTGAACCTTTGGATCCAGGAGGCCCGGCAATCACCCAACGCCCCACCACTATGTAAGTAACAATTAATTATGTATGTCAAAAGTTAAACTAGCTGAAATTATGGAGATGTGTATTCCAATATTACTTCATTTATATTACAGCTGCAGGTGTCCGTTCTGCGAACCACAGAGCCTATGGCGATAGGCTGGTGCGGTTGCGCCACCAGGCAGGTCAGTAATCCACTACCAGTAACTGTAAAGAAATATAAAAGTATGACAGTCAGCAAAAGAGTGCAGTGTAGCCAGTAAGGAATAGAATCTGCAAGTAACAGTGTGAAAGTGTATGCAAGTATTGCTTGATTACAAGAGTTCCCAGCCTGTAAGTGTAAACTAAATATGAAACTGTCCAACATATATTCAGAAATAAAAATGCCCTGCCTGTAAGAAAATAGTACACAACCTGCAGCAGGATGTAAAGTATAGCTGCAGAAGATGATGAAATCACATGTGTGAAATATATCCCTGTGGAAATACTGAAACATGACAGAAGTGAGACTGCTGGAAAGTATTGTAATAACTACTGTTAAAACATGTCAATAAAGCCTAGAAGTACCATCCTGAATAGTAAAACGAAAGCAAGTGAGAGAGTGTAAGAGAGTGTCATGAATCCAGCAATACAGTAGTAATAACCCCTGAATAAAGTATACTGCAGTCAAGACAGAATTAAATGCATGTGAGACTCAGAACCAAACAGCAAACTCTGTTCAAAGTGTTGCTGCATGTGGAATGTGTATCCCAAAATCTGGATATGTTGCTCCCAGTCTGAAATACGCAGATAGGATGATTGTCTGATATACCAAACATCCACACTTGTCTACAGGTATATAAAGCAAAAGTAGCAGGATGATGTATCTGAACAAAGCTTGATATTAATGTGTATGAAGAACACTAAAATGTATAGTGATGTTGCAGTAACAGTCCTATCAGCAAGGTGAAGTAGTTAACATATAGGACACTGTAGTTAGAACAGTAGTGTGTATATAACTGTAGCTATTCGAAATGTACAGCATATGTATTGGTATTCGAAGGTGTTAATATTACCTTATTTACCCCACCCTATAACCACCTATAACCCATTCCACGTGAAAATGGTATGTGCAATCACAATTAACACCCCTGAACGTTTGTCCTGTTGGGTCATATATATTTGCATGTCTGTTGATGCATCTGCCCTGTTCATACACACACACCTGATGGCCTGTTGCCATCAATTAACCCTGCATGTTGTTGGACTGTGTATTTCTGTTCAAATTATGCATATGTTATGCACGCTGTTCAATGGTGTGAATATCAGGGTGTTTGGTTAATGGGAATACTAATGCATGCTATTACAACTAACTGTGAATGGTATTATATGTCACTAACCCAAACTGTAATGCCATAATGCAAAACATAGAACGACAGGGAAGGCGGGTTCCAGCGGACCCACCTCTCCCACCTCAGCTGGCGAGTGCACCTGGCACTAGTGCCGAGTCCGGACCCTCCTCCGGTGGCCCTGTGCCACCTGCGGGTGGAAGCGCTGCAGGGGATGGGGCTCGCCCCCCCTCTGCAAGTGTGGCCGGAAGAGATCCACCTCTCACCCTCCATAGCGTCCGGACTGTGGTGCGTAGGGAGATTCGGGACTCTGTCCTTGAGCCCATACGCCAGCTCGAGGCACGGGTGGCACAAATAACGGGCATGCCCGTTGCCCCGCCTACACAGCCCCCAGCACAGCCCCGTCCTGGGCAGTGAAGGAACAGTGGCAACTGCCTATGGGTGGGGATATCAGTTCCACTGTTGCCATCTGTGGGCTCATAGGCTCTGGACATCCCAACCTCCATCCCCGTCAATTGTGTAACCCCCCCACATGTGTCATACACCGCCCCTGTATGCGTCTTGTTTGTCTTGTCTGTTTACCTACCCAGCCTACCTCCCCAGCTGAACCGACTTCCTTCACCTGACATACCACTCTTACCTGAAAAAAAAAAAAAAAGGGCACTCTGTACCCACAAAAAAATTACGCCCCATGCATAGCTGCCCATTCTGCACACATGTCCACTGGACATGGAACCTATCAATTACAATTGGCTGTACAAGTATTATTGTTGTCCTGACACCTCTCCCAGGGGTGGAAGGTTTCAAATGTCACACCAAATTACATACATATGCACAGCTGTTGCTGCAGAAGAAATGGGCAGCTATGGGCCTTACCTACATCCCTCCTGCACATCCCAAGCTTGTTTCCCTACTGTCTTACCCTCTTTGTGACCCCTTTTTCACCACTGTCTCCCCATTTTCTTTTCTTTCAAAGAAAATAGCGCGGGTGTATGCCAGAGTAAGCACTGTTAAGCGGTTGTAACCGGGTGTGCGCGGAGCTAACCGCCAGTGCGCATGTGTGAGCTCCGCGCAAACCAGCACTAGCCCGGTTACAACTGCTTAAAAGTGCCTTAGTCACTGTGATTGACAGGTCCTGTATTCAGTTCAAAAGAAAAATAAACTCCCACTGTCAGTCCCGAACCCAGGACCTTGGAAACACTAGTCTGCACAACCTACCACTAAGCCATGACTCTTATACAAACACATTGTGCTAAAATAAATATAACATGTAAAAGTAGGGATGAATGTAAAGGGAATATAGGATGTGTAGTACACAAAGCATGCCATTTAAAATAAATGTCAAAAACAATGGATATCCATAATAGTAGTGTGTGAAAAGAAACAGCCATGCTAGTTGGCAGCCTGTAGATAATAAGGTCAGTTAAAGTACATAGATATATGTATGCATATGTATATATATATATATATATATATATATATATATATATATAAATATATCTAGATATACTTGTAGGAGTCAATGTGCATACACATTTGCTACAGGGAACATGAAAGAGGAATGGAGAACTGTGAATATACAACACAGCCTGAAGCATGAGAGAGATACTAACCTTTACAGTCACAGAACACTGTCCACAGCATACCAGCATGGTCCCCGCCCACACAATCTGAAAGGGCAACGGCTATCACACATACCCTTTTATAGCACTGACCTGAAATCACAGTGAGAACTGCAATCAGTACACAACTGGCTGTATGCAATTAGCAAATGCTAGCCTTCAATTGGTGCAGAGGCCATCACATGGACCTATGCAAATACCTACAAAAGCATCCAGTGCTAACACTCCCCACATGCAATAAATTAATTGCATTGTCTGTAAGCAGACAGAGAGAGGCCAAGAAGTGGAAGAGAGAGAGAGAGAGAGAGAGAGAGCACCAAAATAAAAAAAAAACACACTGTGACTCTCCCTACCCTGAAGCTGTCAGCACTGACAGTAATAGCAGCGGCAAGCAGAAGCTGTGGAACGCAACGAGCTGCGACATACAGAGGTAATGCAAAGTAGCAGGTTAACAGTGTGCATACTGTGAACCCTCCAAATGTGTCATAGGTCTGTATCCATAGGTATGTCCATGTGATATGTTGTGTGTACGTAGTTCCAACAAAGGGGATGACCACACATCACATGTCAAGCAGTCATAGGCCAGGATCCTGGTAGCATGTGTCTGTGCGTTGGCCTAGCAATGGCTGTAGCGACTGTTTTGAAATGTCAGCCAGGCCCCAAGCCAGGATCAGCCCATCCCAAAGGCACACTGGCTGGGAACAAGTGTCTGCAGGTACCTGATGTCACTGCACATGCATCCCATACTGCATTACCCCATAGCGTAGCAGACCAGGCCCATTATGCATATGATGTGGTAATTCCCAGGGTCAGTCGAGGTGTCCCCTTAGTGTTGTGGGACCACTGCTGCTGTATGCCACTGTCCAGGTACATATCCTGTAGCACGGCCGAGATAAACTATCAGTGTTACATGTGGTGGTATGTCCCCTCAGAGTGCTGGTAGCACACATCCAGGGGGACCATGAGGTCACAGTGATGCTGTGTGTTCTCCTCTGCTGAGGGCGGCCCTCACCTGGACATGTGCGATGATAGGAAGGTTACACCCAGCTGTGATAAATATCCGAAAGGTGAGGGAGAGGGAGGGGGAATATGTGCACCGAACATGTGTGCAGGAATGTTGCCAATATGCGTGTGTTTGGTGAATGTTAAGTAGGTGTGGACTAACACAGAGCATATCCAAGGCATGTGGTCCGTATGTGTAACATAACTGAAGAAGGCCTTGTGGTCATCCACAGTGTTTGTGTCTATTACCCTCCCAGAGTAGGCTGTGGCTGTTGTTATGACGGACTGTAGCGTAGTACCAGTGCTGACCACAGATGCCTACCCTTAATGTGAATGTGCTCTGTCCTGCAGTAGCCCCCTGCTATTGTTATACAATCTGCCTCTGTCTGGGGTCCACTGGACAGGATGCCTAACCATTGTGCATAGGGTCTGGGTTAGACATGTGTGTGCAAGTGTCATGCAATCCGCAGCATGTCTGTGGTAAGCATTTGGCTTGTGGCTTCCACTGGCCCAGTGTGCTGCATGGATACCATCCCAGTCCCAGCAAGTGAATAACTGTCTAACCACATACATATCAATGTAGTCTACTGTACTGGTGGTGGTGGTGGGATATGTATATCCAGGCCGTGTAACGTCTGTCCACATCAGAGTAGTGGACGGTGTCCCACATACAGTACCTTGGGATGGACCCCCAGAGTGAGGTTGTGCATAGCACCTGTCAGTGTGTGCTGACCGATGGGGCATGCTACCACGTAGTGTGGAATGTGGCAGGTATTGTTGCACAGGTATTGGCTGAGCACTGGTATCTGGCCATGTACCTGTGTATCCACCATGACACACACACATGCAACATATGGGAGTAGCAGTATATAAACTACACATGCATATCATGTATAGTATGTGTGCCATACATTGCTGACATGGTCTGCTGATATCCTGTCTGTGTTCTCTTCCAGGGAGATGGCGCGACAGCGTAACCCCACCTACTCCGTTGCGGAGGATGAGGAGATCCACCAGAGCCTGGTGCGGGAGTATGACATCCTGTTTTCCCGCACCAGTCAGAACCAGCAGGAGAGGGCCGCACTGTGGCAAGACCTGGTCCGTAGGGTAAATGAAATTGGCACGCATAACAGGACATATGAGCAGGTATGACATCACTGCAGTGATTTAATCCGAAGTGTCCGGCAGCGTGCAGCAGATATCCACAGGCAACAGGTCGCCACAGGAAGTGGGGTGGCCACACATCCCCCCCTCACCAGACTGGGGGGGCTACTCCTAAGTGTTGTGGCTCCAGCCCCGGAACACCAACAGCAGTACACCTGCATTATGATGGAGGCTGGTTCCACACAGCAGAACGACATGGAGCATGCAGGTAATATGCCATATGTACACCTGACTGTTCTGTACACTGTATCATATGCAATATCAACTCCCTACTCGCCCACCTTGTTAGAACTCGAACGCTATGTAATTATCAAACCTACCAATATTAGGCCAAATGATAAACATTACTACAAACTTCTACTCAAAGCCCTCAAATTCATTACCACTCTGAATCACAGACTAGCCACAGATGGTGATATCCACCCCAACCCTGGCCCTTCCCCTCCACTCAATTGTAATTCCACCCTATCCTCCCCTCCACTTCTCAATCTAAACTCTAGACCCTTTAACTCTCTTCTGACCTGTCATCTAAACATCAGAAGTGTAAACAATAAGATTCACAACCTACATGCCCTTTTAGCTACTTCTTCCCCAGACCTACTATGTCTCACAGAAACCTGGCTTAAACGAAGTACGAAAGACACACAGATAATCCCACCAGGGTATGATATACTAAGAGCAGACCGAATAACTCGTAAAGGTGGCGGTGTAGCCATACTCTACAAAAATACATTACAAATCTCCCTTGCCTCTCCACAACCCCTCCTAACAAACAATGCCGAAATTCTACTTGTAAAACTTCAACCAAACAAACATAAAAGCATAAATATAGCATGTATTTACATCCCCCCAGGCAACAATAATAACAAAACCTTAGAGGACTTTCTCCGCTGGTTAACTCAAACTCACCCCCAGGAATCCATAGTGTTAGGTGACTTCAACATCGATTGGAATTCCTTCTCATCTAGCTCCCCATCTAGCAGCATAAATCTACATGGCTTTTCTCAGCTCATATCCACTCCTACCAGACTAGGTAAACCCCAAAACAAAGACAGCATCCTGGACTGGATCCTTACTAATAAAGATCCTGACCAGTACTCAGCAGGTACTCACCCAGAGGACATGAGTGATCACTTACTCACCTATGTTATCAAATTCAAGAAAATCACCCCCTTCTTACAACCATAAAAAAATCAGGAACAATAATAAATTCAACGCTCCATTTTTCAAACTGAACTTAAAGCCCACAACTGGACAATACTCAAGTCTCTTCCTCTTGAAGAGGCAGTTATCTACTTCAACACCACCTTCCTCAAGATTCTAGATTCCCATGCTCCAATACGGTCCATTAGAACTAAAACCAAAACCGCACCATGGCTCTCTAAGGAAACAAAATCCAAAATCCTATCTAGAAACAAGATGTGGGTCACATGGCGTACCTCTAAAGACCCACACTCCCACCAAACCTTCCGCAACTTAGAAATGAAACTAAAAGAATGATCTTAAATGATAAAAAACTTCTTCCTCCACCTCCAACACAAACACCTTAATAATCCACAAAATTCTGGGTAGGCTTAAACAAGCTCCTGCACCCAGGCCAGGCAACCACCCCACTCCAACAACTTGCAAACAACAGTGCCCTGTAAACATTGCTAACACATTCAATAGTTTCTTCACAGAAACTATACAATCCCTGGCCACACAATTCAAACAAACAACCAGCCCACTCCACTACCCATGCCAGCAGAATACTACAACTACATCAGATCATCTATTTACCTTCGATCCAGTACCCATATCCTTTATAACATCTCTTCTTAAAATACTAAAACCCACTAAGCTAGCAGCTGACCTTCTCCCAGCTGAGTTTCTGCAAAAAGCAGCTGAGGCCATTTCCTATCCTGTCTCCATAATCATAAACCGTACCTTGTCAGAAGCCTTCATCCCTCCATATGGAAAATGTCCCACATTATTCCTCTCCATAAAGGTGGTAGCTCACTAGAGCTAACCAACTACAGACCTATAGCTATACTCTCACCCCTGGCCAAAATTATGGAAAAGTGTGTCCACAAACAACTGATGGAACACCTCACCAAAAATAAAATTCTAGCTAACTCCCAACATGGCTTCAGGCCAAATCACAGTACCACATCAGCCCTACTATCCTTTTCTAATACCATCAATAACTTCAGAAACAATAATAAACTATCATCTGCTCTTTTCTTAGACCTCTCTAAGGCCTTTGATATGGTGAACCACATTCAACTCCTCCATACATTAAAAAAACTATCACTCAGCAATTCCACGCTGAAATGGTTCCAATCCTACCTGTCCAATAGGCAACAGGCTGTTCTATGGCAGGACAAATTATCTACATGCCTACCTGTTACACTTGGAGTTCCCCAAAGATCTATTCTTGGCCCTCTTCTCTTCACCATCTTTGTTAATGACCTGCCCACAATCACCCCCCATGCCACATGCATTCAATATGCAGATGATTCGACTATCATCAGCACTGCCTCCAACCTGGCAGACCTCACAGCTTCAACCAAGACACCTTCAACCTAATAGAAAAATGGTTCTCAAGTCGACAACTAGTTCTCAACCCCAACAAAACAAAACTACTTACTTTCTCACCCACTAACAAGACTCTTCCCCCCCACCTTCTCTATTACATCCTCCAATGGAATCACTATATCACCAGAAGCTCACACAAAGCTATTAGGTGTTACCATTGATAACTCCCTTAAATTTGACACCCATTTCAATCTTACCATCAAAACCGTCAATAAAAAGCTTGTCTCTCTCTATAAAGTAAAACACTTTCTCACTCCTCACGCTAAAATTACAATTGCCAGCACACACCTACTATCAACTCTTTTCTATGCCTCCCCTCTTTACAAACCTAAACAAGACAACCCTTAACAAACTTGCTTCTTGTTACAATCACATAGCTAGATTTGCCACAAATTCCACCTTTAGAATGCACCACTGCACTAACTTGAAGCAACTAGGGTGGTTAGAGTTTTCCAGCCAACTCCATTTCAACCAACTCAAAACGGCTCACCAGATACTGTATCACCCAGAGAAAACACCAGCTCTGAAAAACATCATTCACCCCTATATTAACCTGCAATCTTTATGCTCCTCCAATAAGATCTTAGCTCAAACTACCAAAGCCAATAATTCTGCTGGGGATTCTCTATTCTCAAACTTTGTAGGTAAAATGTGGAACTCCCTACCGACCATGCTCACCTCAGAACCCTCACTCCTACAATTCAAAAAAAAGCTTAAACCCCATCTCAATACTCTCTGGCAATGTCCCTGTTCCAAACCTGATTAACCACTATCATTTACCCTTCTCTTACCTCACTATCCTTAACCGCTTTTTAACAAGGCGCCTCGCCTTTGTAACTGAACTATGCTTTTTTTATATGCTGCTGTTGTTTTTTTTTCCCAAGATGTGATGTATCTTTATATTGTATTTAGAACTCAACTATGTTCCTTTTTTTGCATTAACAATGTTCATATGTCTGTTATGTACTTGGAGCTTTTCTCCCCGGGCCTCCGCTGAAAATGGACATGTATCCAGTCGGACTCTCCCGTTTAACAAATGTAAAATAAATAAATAAATAAATAAATATCAATGGGACAGATGTGCCCACTAACATTAATCTCATCATTTCTGCAGGTCCCTCCAGGGTTACAGAGAGACAGGCCATCCATGCTGGTGAGTGTGTTTAACATAACCTATAATAGTCCTGATAATGCTAGTAACAGTAGTGTAACTCAGTAGTGCTCTGTGTTTATACTGCAGGGTGTGCATGTGTGCATGTGTGCAGGTGTGTCAGTACCCATGTGTGCATGTGTGCAGGTGTGCCTGTGTCCAAGTGTGCATGTGTGCCTGTGTCCACGTATGCATGTGTGCCTGTGTCCACGTGTGCATGTGTGCATGTGTGCCTGTGTCCACGTGTGCATGTGTGCCTGTGTCCACGTGTGCATGTGTGCATGTGTGCCTGTGTCCATGTGTGCATGTGTGCATGTGTACATGTGACCATGTGTGCATGTGCACATGTGTGCATGTGTGCATGTGTCCATGTGTGCATGTGTGCATGTGCCCATGTGTGCATGTGTCCACGTGTGCATGTGTGCATGTGTGCATGTGTCCACGTGTGCGTGTGTCCACGTGTGCATGTGTGCATGTGTGCATGTGTGCATGTGTGCCCGTGTGCATGTGTCCATGTGTGCATGTGTGTATAAGTGCATCACTGGTAACAATGTCTGGAGAATGTAAACTGTGTTTCCTGTCTTCATCCCACAGGTTCTGGGGCTGCTCTGGTGACCTGCAGCAGGGAACCTGAATCCTGTACCACGGCTACTGGTAATGATGATATATGTGTAATGGTACAGGAAGGTGTGTCAGGGTCTGCCATTGGTCAGCCAATTGACAGTACACAGCTGTCAACCCCATCATTGCGCACAGTCATCCTGCCTATACATCCTATGTCACCATTGTCCCTAGGTGATGGACAGGATACAGCGGGCATAGACCAGGGTAATGTGGTACCTGTGGCACATGCGTCCCCACACAGCAGCCATGGGCAGGGACCTCCGATGGTACCACACAGACAGTTGCCCATGGGTTCTCGTGGGAGCATCCGTGGGCGTACTGCCTCTGGCCGACGTGCCCAACGAGGTCTGTCAACCTCAGCGATGTTTCAGACTGTCATGCAGGCTCAGTCACGTATGGAAAGGTACACCAGGCAGGGTCTGAGGGAGCTCAGAGCACGCCGCACAGCCATGACAGACAGTATGCGTGACATTGCGGATGCTATCCGTAACTTCACCGATGTCATAGACAGACATTGTGGGGACATTTTACAGCAGTTCCTCAACCAGATGTCCACGAGCCAGGCCAGTGGTGGGCGTCTGCGGCGTCGACGTGGCCATATGCCGGCAGCGGCAGCAGCTGGCAGTCGGCGCGGATGGCAACAGGCTTGCGCATGCCCCCATAGTGCCAGCAGCAGCCCCAGCAATGCTGGGTCTGTGCTGTCATCGGAATGCCCCAGGAGACCACATGCGCGTGGCTCTGGACAGTCCCAACAGGGACATGTGTCCAGTCAACACACTCCCGCTTCTGATGACAGTACCCAGTCAGTCGTTGTACTGGATACGGTCCGTAGCACCCCTGCCAGGCACAGGTACCGTGTCCGTGCACACAGACACTGATCTGTACGGCCTGCCAGGTGCAGTCTGTGGCTGTCCACAAACCCCTGTATATGGCAGCCATGAGGTGGAACTGTGTGCATACACACATGCGGAATGTCAACACTTAGGGCGACCACATACATGCACACACTGCAGCAACACTGGCCCACCCTGTACTGCTGCCCCTCACCAACACACATACACACACATGTCAATTGGTGGTATCAGTGGCTGACTCAGGCATACCTAATCCACACCCTGTGCATATGATGACACTGTGCCACCTCCTGCAATCTCCAACATCATTGCGGGAACAGGTAAACACATTGCTGATGCACAGGGTGACTACATAGACGTGTATTAGTAGTATCATGTTGGTAGCAGTACAGTGTGCTGATATGACTGTGTGTGTACCCCAGCATGCCTGCTGTAGTAACTGTATGAATGTCCTGAATTGTTATCTGCACCCATAGTACATACCAAAGCATAACAGCTGCACATAATTGCATGCCGGTGGTAAGGTTGTCAACAGATAGCCGCATACATGGGTAGCACAGGGGGAATGCTAATGCAAGTAGTGATATGCAATGGTGGACATGTACAGTAATGGTGTCAAAATGCCCACAACAACTATGCCATGTGTATGTTCACGCATCTAGATATGTGTGCAGTACCAATGTTGTCTAGACCACAAATAAGTATGACATAATATCGGTTCCACCATGGCCATCTGTGCTGCGTATTCCTGGGTACATGTTGACAGTGCCTACATATATGCATTGTGAATTACTGTTATTGTTACCCCTTCTTCGTTGTATGATGCAGTACTTCCAGCCCTGTGTACTGTAGCCTTGTTTGCATGCATGTTCGCCTGGGGTCCCCTGGAACACTGCTTACACCTGCAATGCAGGGTTACAGTTCTTCTGTAGACTGCTGGTGACATCTGCATAGCGTACCATTTGTATGTCAACCTTACACATGACAGACCGGCACTGTCTGTCCTGTACACATGTAAGTAGCCTGTGACACATTGCACACGTCTTACCCGGCATATACCCACGTGTGCAGTCATATATGTCAGTGCTATGAGACAGAGGCAGTCCACCCACACATACACACCTTCAGTATGTTGTTCCCCATTGGCCCTATGTGTTGGTACTCACCATGGCAATCACACTACTAGGGTGGCATGTCCAAAGGTAACCTGTGAATCGCCTCTATGGTCCAGTCGTGGTTTATGTGGGTCATGTGTCATCATCACAGCTGCCACATGTATGCAGTCAGCCATCACCCTTGGCCAGGTATATACAACACATGTGTGGGATGCCACCACACAGCCAGTCTGGGGACCGGTCTCTCTGAACCCAGTGATGCCATACCCTGTCAGGTGGCATGTCATATACTACGTACAGGACAAACGTCAAACCCAATCCCTGCCGCTCCTAATGATAATACCCCTGAAGACGTTCCTGATAGCTTTGACCAGTCCTTTACTGAGACAGTGCAGGCCCTAGCTTGCCAACTACCTCCTAGCTCCCCTGGTCCCGAAAGCAGCACCCCTAGACAACTACTTGCGTCCAGCTGCCAACCAGCTGCCACTTCACTTCTCCATACCTTGGTTGTAACAGTGAAACCCACTACACTGTGTGCCGATCAACACCCTGCCGAGTACCTATCAAAACCAGATGATGCTATTGCTTACCCCGTCTCAAAGGTAATCAAAAGTACTATGTTAGAATCTAACTTTCCCACCATCTGTAAAATGTCATATGTAATCCCACTTCACACAGGAGGCAGCTCTACTGACGTATCCACTGATAGGCCAATAGCTATACACTCTCCACTTGCAGAGGTTATGGTGACTTTCATCATAGACAAGTCATGCACCACCTAGTCCAGCATCGCAGTATGGCAGACACTCAGCATGGCTCACGTCCTCATCACAGCACTCCGTCTGGCCTCCTAGCCTTTACTAACACCATAAGCCATACCTGCAACATCAATGATATATCCACAGCCCTCTGTTTGGATAACTCAAAGGCATACGATATGGTTGATCACCAACTTGGACTCTGCACCCTGCACAGACTGTCTAGATACTGGAGCCTTCCAATGGTGTCAATCCTACCTGCATGGTCAACAGCAGGCCGGCCTCTGGCAGACCAAACCCTCTAACCATCTACCAAACACCCTCAGAGTACCACAAGGCTCTATCCTAAGGCCCTTGCTGTCCTCCATCGTCATTAACGACCGTTATACTGTCATCCCAAATGCCAGCTGTATCCAATATGCTGTATACCCTACTCTGATCTGCTCAGCCACATCTCCAGTAGAGTTATGTTCAGCTACCCAGACCACCTGTAATACAATAGCAAACTGGCTTTCTGAACGTCGTCTGCTCCTACATCCCAATCAAACTGGACTGCTGTTATTCCACAAACACGTAGGTCTACCACGTTCACCGTTACCATAACATCAACCGATGGCACAATACTCTACCCTGACCCATCTCAACAACTATTAGGTGTCATCATAGACAATAACCTCATATGTGACATACATGTTAACCAGATTAGCCAAGCCATCAATAGAAAGCTAGGGTCACTTTACAGAATTAAAGCCTTCCTAGCCCCTCCAGCTAGAGGTACCATAGCTCGCTCACACCGTGTTGCAGCCCTTCTGTATGCATCCCCTCTACTCTCACATATGAACAAGACTGTCCTTAACAAGCACTGGATTTGCTACAACCACATTGCCAGGTTTGCCACTGGCCCGCCTGGTAGGACACATCATTGCATCAATCTAAATCAGCTTGGTTGGCTTGCAATACCCAGCCTAATACAGTATAACCAACTGATTATGGCCTATAAAATCCTGTATAATCCAGACAATACCCCTGCACTTAAATTACAATCACCCCCTATAACAATCCTAGACCGCTTCGAGCCTCTAACATTGTACTGCTTCGGACTAGCGAGTCTATTAACACAGCTGGTGATTCTGTCTTTGCAAATCCTGTACGTAGATCCTGGAACCCAATTCCAGCTGATATTACCCTAATGTCCACCTTAGGTCATTTAACAGTAGACCCAAACAACATTTGTCATGTAACTGGCTATGTCAGTGTATCAGGCCTGGCTAACTCGGATGTGTAACCTGTGCGGCCCTCTCCTGCTGGTTCTGACTGGTGCGGGAAAACAGGATGTCATACTCCCGCACCAGGCTCTGGTGGATCTCCTCATCCTCCACAACGGAGTAGGCGGGGTTACGCTGTCGCACCATCTCCCTGGAAGAGAACACAGACAGGATATCAGCAGACCATGTCAGCAATGTATGGCACACATACTATACATGATATACCTGTGTGAACCACTGTACTGTGTAAATACAATATAATCCTGGCTTGTGCTCAGGTCTAACATTAACCTGTGGAACATGTTGGACCTGCTTACTTATGTAATCTCTGTACATAATCTGTTTGTACTATCTCATGCTAGTATTTTCTAATGCTGTATCTGCTACCCTCGTAGCTTGTCTCCATGGGCCTACCCTGGGAATGGACATGCATCCAGTTGGGCTATCCCAGTCAACATATGTAGGACCAATAAATATATCAATACATGATATTACAGTGACAACAATACCAGGCAGACATTGCCACACACTGACAGCATGCTGAACACACTGGGGCATACGTGGAGACTCAGACTAGCAGCCTGCCTGTGCATCACACACCTCCGCAGCTGGCACACAGGCATATGTTCCGTTGGAACACAGCACATGCCACACATGGCACGCACATCCCCTGTACCGCACACCCACAGCCTGTAGGGATACACAACACACCTGCTACAGACGTGTCAGGTACCTGTCATGTGTGCTGCACTGGGGTCCCACTCAACAGGCTGTATCTGGTGAAGGGCACAGTGATATGACTCAGGGGCACTATGGTCCACCACAGCACACATGCATACAGGTCAGACAGAGGCATGGACAGATATGACTCACTCATTGACCATGCCAGTGTGGCTGCCTGGGACATACCTCCCTGGACTACATGATAGGGAACATAGAATGGGTCTCTCAGCATTTGGCACAGGCCAGTATGAGCCTGATGTTAGTTGCCAACATACTCTCCCCAGGTATTCTACCACTATATGTGGGAAGGCTGTTTTATGTCTACATTATGCTCAGTCTCCACTGTCATTCATAGGGTATCCACTGGCTGTCAACATGTGCTTACATGCTAGGGAAGCCACATTGCTGTTCACGGGTCATCTTGCACGTGACACACATGGCCCGATGTATACTGGCAAGGCTCCTTGGTACACACATACTGCCTTGTGCTGCAGGACATGGTTTACATAGCGACCTCCATGGGTATCACACAGGTTAGGACACTGACAGTGCTGCTACACAACTACAGCAGTGTACACAGGAGGATGCATGCACCGGACACTGCCCTCAGCACGGTGAACTGCAGTGTCTGTGCAGTACCAGATGCATGAGTCATGGCTCACAGGTGTTACCCATCACTGACAGGCTATGCCCCTTACCATGCCTGTCGTCCCCTACACATGTAACACACATGGATAGGGGTGTGGTATCCCGAGTCAACACAGATACACACACCTCCAGGTTGTTGGCACAGCACAAACCATCAGGGCCTACTCAGGTGCAGCTGACAGTGTGTCGGACTGCCATCTGGTTCATAGCATGGCACACACAACCCTCACATACACAGGAAGACCACCTATCCTCCATAACAACAGCGGCGATATGACAGTCCCATGAACTGTGTTTATAAGGCCATACTGCATCCAGCCGAACATTGTGTGTGAGCATTGCTGTAGCTACAACACTCTAGTTGATGAGTTCACAGCATGTGGTCACCGAAATGCAGTGGAATGACATGTTACCACTACCACAACAGGTAGGAACATACAGCACCTGTACATTGACTACATGTACACTATATGAGCCAGACCAGATGTGTATCCCTGCTGTAGGTCTTTCACCATAGACACCCACACTGTATAGGGACATACCACGTGCGGACCCTGCACAGTAGGACACACAGTCATATTGGTATACATTGCTAATACCATTTATCCACACGAAGCATGTGTCAGACATGGTAACTACTGCAGGTCACAGGTATTTCTGTGTATGTGTCACACACATACATCATGTGTGCAATGCCATTGCTGGGTTAGGCAATGGCATGCATTGGTATGTACACACACCCGCGCAAGGTCATACTGTGTGACACAACCACACGTGATAGTTGTGGGTTACCCAAACATGCCTATCTGTACTCTGACGAGGGTAATAGACACAGTAGCAGAGCACACTATTGGCATTACTAGCCAACTAGCCCTGTCTGGCTGTGCTGATAGTGTGGTGACATCCCCTGTGTTTACTGGTGGGGTATGCAGCATCTGGTGTATAGTAGTATTTGCCAAAAGGATCTGTTCCCTCACACTTGCATTTACACACACCCTACTACCCCCACACACATGCAAACGTGCCATATGCAGGATTCATTCCCCTACCTACCTATGTCATGACACGTGGGAGGGACGCATTAGCAAAGCGCACTGTTCGGTTTACTAGATAGTTCCTCGTCTCCGGATATACTTAGATAGTGCTGACAACATCAGTACTTTGAAAGGGTAATGTGCATCAGGTAGTGTGATCACCTGATTGCCAAAAATAACATGTCTTTCATACGGACATGCACACACACACATGTATTTACAGGTTTCAAATTCCTACCTAATTACATTACGATACACAGGGGAAACACATTAGCAGAGCGCGCTATTCACATTACTGGGAGGCTTCCCTTGTCATGCTGTACCTATACGGTGCTGACATCATCTGTGTTAAGAAAGGGGCGTGTGCATCCTGTAGTGTGTTCTCCCATTTGGCAAAAGGAATGTTTCCCTCATATATATCTGCACACACACAATCACCCCCCCCCCTCCAAACACACACACTTGGCATCTGCAGGATTCAAACCACTACCGAACTATGTTATGACACATGAGACGGATGCATTAGCAGAGCGCGCTATTCGCATTACTGGGAGGCTTCCCTTCTCCTGCTGTACTTATAGGATGCTGACATCATCTGTGTTAAGAAAGGGGTGTGTGCATCCTGTAGTGTGTTCTCCCAGTTGGCTAAAGGAACATTTCCCTCTCACAGCCTTTCACACACACAAACCCCACTCACCCACACACATACATACACACTGAGCATTTGCAGGATTCGAACCCCTACCTAACTATATTATGACACTTGAGGGTGACGCATTAGCAGAGCACACTATCCGAATTACTGGGCATCTGTTCTGCACCTGTAGTATTTATAGGGTGCTGACATCTTCATTTCCACAGAGGTTTGTGGTTGTCGTACTACCTGTCAGGTGGGGGATAGCATGTATATGCATTTGCAGCCACCTACATCAGGGTCAGGTGTGCACATCGCACTGGCAGGTTAGGTTCTATACCATGCTTTGGGACCACAGGACCTGTAACACACAACACTACCAGTCCAGCACACCACACCCACATCCGGGACACACACCTAGCTTCCCTGGGAACAGTGCTAGGATATGCAGGTATTCACATACACCGTTCCAGTTGTTAACATCAGGTACAGGCATATTGTGTGTGTGACCTACTCAGGCCTCTACCACTATACCCTACCGCCACTACAATTTGTGGGTCCATGTGCTATGGCAGAACCACACACCACAGCCACATGGGTTAATACATATTGCACCTGTCCATCTGCAATGTGGGTACCCACTGTTCCACACCGGAGGTAGACAACCATTGTTGATACCTGCCCATGTCCACCTTTCCCTGGACATCCAAATCCCATCTCCACCTCCAGGCAAGGTTGTCACTGCACACAAACTGTGTTTAGCACATGCAGACTCTACACTTGTGTAGACTGGGGTGAATGACTCCAGAGGACCCATGCTGGAGGACTATACTGGCCACGCAGCATATTCCTTGACACCTGCATCCTATGAGCATGTGTACAGTTTGCATTGGTCATTCAGATATTGGCAAAGGCTCTTGCTACCTCCATAGTGCCTATGTTAGGCAGGGCTCAGATGACAAACCCACCTTCGTAGGTGTCACAAGGGATACAAAACTAAGAGCAATGCTACCCAACGCCAGATATCTGCACCTCCAGATGCGTGCACCCAAAACACTCCTTGGCATGGAAAACATTGATATCTGTGCAGTTACAGATGCCTGGTTCAGGGCTACTGAGAGCACACCAGCACTACCGGGTTTAACCCGGTTGATTTCTTTGAAACAGTCACCAAGGCCATTGACGAGGGGAAGGTGGTTCACACAGCCTACCTGGACCTTGCAGACGCCTTCACAACAATACCCCACTTGGGCATTCTAGAGAAGGTCACCAGCTGAAATATAAGGCCCTATGTCACTAGATGGATTGCACAGTGGCTCAAGGACAGATATCACATGGTTAGCATTGCTGGAGCCATGCCAGACCCCACAATAGTTACGGGTTGTGTCCCACAAGGCTCAGTCCTGGGACCCTCTTGTTTGGTATATATTTCTTGGAGGTACAGGCCAACATGGACGGACTGTGGCTGTCCAAATATGCAGATGACTGCAAACAGGCCACCATAATCACCTCTTCAGCTAACACAAGCATCCTCCAAAGGGGCATCATAGCAACAGACAACTTGTGCCAGAGCCATGGCCTTCTGCTGAACAGTGTTTAGAAAGGGGAATGTGCATCCTGTAGTCTGTTCACATAGTTGATAAGGGACATTGTCCTCACACACACTACCCCCCTCAGACAAACACACACACTTGCTATTCACAGGATTCAAACCCCTACCTAACAATGTTATGACATTTGAAAGAGATGCATTAGCAGAGTACGCTATTCGCATTACTGGGCGGTTTCTTTTCTCCTGCTGTACTTATTGGGTGCTGATGTCATCGGTGTTTAGAAAGGGAATGTGCATCTTGTAGTGTGTTGTCCTATTTGCCAAAAGGGACATTTCCTTCACACACACACTTGCCATTCACAGGATTCAAACCCCTACTTAATTATGTTACGACACTTGAGACGGACGCAGTAGCAAAGCACGCTATTCGCATTACTGGGAGGTTTCTTTTCTCCAGCTGTACTTATTGGGTGCTGACATCATCGGTGTTTAGAAAGGGAATGTGCATCCTGTAGTGTGTTGTCCTATTTGCCAAAAGGGACATTTTCCTCACACACACAAACACCCCTCAGACAAGCACACACACTTGCCATTCACAAGATTCAAACCCCTACTTAATTATGTTACGACACTTGAGACAGACGCAGTATCAAAGCACGCTATTCGCATTACTGGGAGGTTTCTTTTCTCCTGCTGTACTTATTGGGTGCTGACATCATCGGTGTTTAGAAAGGGAATGTGCATCCTGTAGTGTGTTGTCCTATTTGCCAAAAGGGACATTTCCCTCACACACACAAACACCCCTCAGACAAACACACACACTTGCCATTCACAGGATTCAAACCCCTATCTAACTATGTTATGACACTTGAGACGGACGCAGTAGCAGAGCACACTATTCGCATTACTGGGAGGTTTTTTTTCTCCTGCTGTACTTATTGGGTGCTGACATCATCGGTGTTTGGAAAGGGAATGTGCATCCTGTAGTGTGTTGTCCTATTTGCCAAAAGTGAAATTTTCCTCACACACACAAACACACACACTGGCCATTTACAAGATTCAAACCCCTATCTAACTATGTTATGACACTTGAGACGGATGCAGTAGCAGAGCGCGCTATTCGCATTACTGGGAGGATTCGTTTCTCCTGCTGTACTTATTGGGTGCTGACATCATCGGTGTTTAGAAAGGGAATGTGCATCCTGTAGTGTGTTGTCCTATTTGCCAAAAGGGACATTTCCCTCACACACACAAACCCCCCTCAGACAAACACACACACTTGCCATTCACAGGATGCAAACCCCTATCTAACTATGTTATGACGCTTGAGACGGACGCAGTAGCAGAGCGCGCTATTCGCATTATTGGGAGGTTTCTTTTCTCCTGCTGTACTTATTGGTTGCTGACATCATTGATGTTTAGAAAGGGAATGTGCATCCTGTAGTGTGTTTTCCTATTTGCCAAAAGGGACATTTGTCTCCCGCAGACTTACACACACACCAGCCCCACTCACACACACTGAGCATTTGCAGGATTTGAAACCCCTACCTAACTATGTTATGACACTTGAGACAGATGCATTAGCGGAGCGCGCTATTCGGATTACTGGGAAGTTTCGTTTCTCCTGCTGTACTTATAGGGTGCTGGCATCATCTGTGTTTAGAAAGGGGAATGTGCATCCTGTGGGGAGGCAGACACCAAGCACACTCTGGCTAAGCTGTCATTCCCTAGGGCAAACAGCCTAGTGTTGGCCTCTACACCCATATGTTTAATTGTCAAATGCACATTATTTGTTGCTGATAGACTGTTTGCACATCTTTATTGCCATAGCATTCCCTGTTTGTATGAACAACTTGTGCATCTGTGGAAGATGTTTGCATATGGGAGGGATCCACTATATCACGTATGTCTCTGTAGTCATCTAGCTGTGTGCACTGGGCAGACTGCTATAATGTGGTTGGTTCCTGGATTACAACATAACAATACCAGCTATGTGTGTCCAACTGCTACACCGAGATTTGGCCTAAGTGTGTGAGCATGCCCAGTTCAGCCTTCCCATGGCATGTTGCCAATGTGTGTGAGCATGCCCAGTGTGAGCATTCCATATGTTGGACTCTGCAGCCCACCACATTTGTGGATGGGTGTGAACATCAACAACTATCACCCGTTTATGGTTGTGTGTTGTGTGTCATGTTTTGTGTAGTTACGGTACAACTGCTTTGTGTGTGAACACAACAGGGTTATACTGTGCCTGCAGTATTTGCATGGGATACTTTGCATACAGTTGTCAACATCCTTTCACACTGACCTAACACTGTAGTACTGTATAGTGTACTGGTAGTGCTTTGACTGTGGTGGGCAGTATCCTAGGCATTACTGCTATCACTGCTTTACATTTCGATAGTGGGCACAACAGCCTGGTTACGGGCCAGTTGTGTACATCTGACCATGTTGCATTCTGTTCAGATATGAACTACTTAAACCAGGCTTGTCCGACATTGGTAGTGTATTCCACAACATAGGTGTACATTTGCAAACACTAGTGATGTGCCCTAGTCCATGTGTAATGCTAGTTGGAGAGTATGTTTGTCCTTCAACACACATTGTAAGTGGAGTTTGCCATGACATATGTCATGGTTAGTATACTGTGCCTCTGTCTACCTGTGACATGACAGTGGTACCCAGGTTAAATCTACCATCTCCCATCCACTCATCTGGATTCCTATTGAGGTAGATTGATACGTGACTCTATGGGTAGCCTGTGCTGGGGGTGGCTTCTGTGTTATGGAGCATGCAGTACAGCTTGTCCTATGTAAGTCAGTGCTGGGGTTCAGGTCTCTCATGTGCATAGCTCACTGCCAGTCAGATTGTACAAGGTGCAGCATGTTTATTGATGCCAGCAACACAGGCAACACATGGCATCTGGGCAAGCTCTTTGATACTCCTGATGAGGTACTGTTGGGGACTTTACAGTTGATGGAGGTGTCTGCTGAGGTACATCCCACAGGGGCAATTGTAGTCAATTGTACCGCTGATGATGGATGACTGCAGAGCCACAATGACCTCCCCTTATCTAGATCTGACAGCCTTCATGATTAGGTGGGTATATGGTATGTTCCTGTAAACACTACAGCACATGTTTGTCCAATGCAGGATATCTATCACCTTGTGTCCCCAGGTCTCTCATTACATGTTAACTACATCATGGGTTAACACATGTGTGGTAATTGGTGGGCACTTACTGTATATCCACGGGCGTTGACTATACACGATTCTGCACTTAGCTTGCTGACATGGCTATGGCACCAGTTTTCTGTTTCTATGTGGCCCTTTTGTGGGATGCTTGTGTCAGCTGGTGGATCATATGTGGTGAGCAGTTTGTAGTCCTCTGCAACCATGTTCGGACGCAGTCCTTCCATGTTTGCCTGTACCTATGGGACATATATACCAGACGGGGGAGATCCCAGGACAAAGCCTTGTGGGATGCCAGTTATATCTGGTTTGTAGTCTGACATGGCTGCAGCATGTCTGACCATGTCTGTTCTGTCCTTGGTCTGGTTTGCAACCCCTCTACTGACATGTGGGTTTATATTTAAGCTGGTGAGCCTATCTATAATGAACACGTAGGGTATTGTATAGAAGCCTTTGCAAGGTCCAGATACACTGTGTGGAGCACATTGCCCTCATCAATGACCTTAATGGCTGTTTCAATTGAGTCAAACATGGTTAGGGGCAGGATCTGCACTTGGGTGGGCCACACTGGGTTGGGTCCGGTGTCAGTAGGTCCCCAATATCTTTATGTCTGTGGTACATGCTGATCCTTTCCATAGCTGTGCAAACTGAGCTTCTCAGGATTCTGGGGTAGTACTGTTCAGTATCCATTCAGGCAACACCTTTGTTGAGAAGGACCACTGTTGTTGTACACTGCTCTTTGGGTACATATTCTGTGGTAAGGCTGACATTGAGCAGTAGTGTGGTTTTGCATTCCATTCATCTTGGAGTCCATGTTGCACTAAGCCCAGGACAACATATCATACCATTGCTGCTGTGTGTTTTGCTTTGTAGATGTTGGCTGTTACCTCAGCATCTGCAATGTCAGGGGGCCAGCAGTCTGCTGGGATAGATAATCTGCATTTGGGGGGGGGGGGTTTGCACTGCACCTGTCAGGATGTATGTTGGCAGTATGTGTGTGTGCTTGTGATATTTGTGTGGTTCAGGGCATATCTGTGAATTCCCAATATGGTTCCTACCATCAGTTGTGAAAGCCTTGGGATTATCCTTAGTGTCCTGTACAATTTGTATCTTCATAGGTTCATAGGGTAATACTAGGCTATCCACCCTGGGCATTTGTTAGCCTAGCCAGAGTGTGTGTGGCTTTTGACACCCCTTGCTATGTGCATATTATGGCCATTTATGTTTTGCTTGGCTGTGCCTCTGTCTGGACATGACACAGTGAAGACCCCCAGTGTAACTCTACAATCATCCATCCACTTGGCAAGATTCCTGTTGAAGAGTGTCAGTGAGGGGCTCTGCCTAACATGGAATGGGATTCTGGTCCAGGGTGTGGGGACCCTCTGGATTATATATCTGTCCCACCAGCACATCCTATTTCATTATTTGTTGAGGTTGACATCTCTCCCTCTCACAGCTCCGATGGATTTGTGTTTTCTAGGGTGGGGCATGTCCATTACTCCTGTGTTGGGCATGGCCTCCTACAACGGGCATGCAATGCCTCTGTGTAGGCCGTATGTGACTGGATTCAGCTGGGGTGTCTACAGCCAGGCAGCATATGACATATATTTGTGACCCTTTATCCTATTGATGAGGTACCTTTGAGGTCTTTCTAACTGCTGCAGGTGTCAGGTAAGATACATCCCATATGAGGCATTGTACTGGATTATGGGTGTGATTGGAGAAAAGTATAGGGGCACAATGACCTCTGTTGCCGTAGATGTGACTCCTTCCCTGCTACGGTGTCAAATGTAGACAGTCTTCCTAGCCACATTGGCAATGTGGGTGTCACATAACAGGTTACTGTCCACGTGTGTCCCTAGGTCCCTGGTTACTCTTTCTATACATACTGGTTTACCACCTATGTGGTAATTTGTGGTACCTTGTTTGTTATTTGGTGGGACATTCATACTGTCCATTGTCTTCAGGACAGCTGGGCGGGGTTATTGTGTGTGAGAGTGCAGTCTGTAGCATGCTACAGACTGCACAGCAGTCTTGCCTACAGTTAGTTGCACATGTGTGTACTCCAATGCCATGTGCATTGTCAGTTACCTGGACGTATGGGTGTCTGTGCTGACTATGGATACTCACCCTCCTTTTATGTTTCGTTCCAGGGTTTGGGGCCATGACACATGATACGTGGTATAACCTGGTAGTGCTGGTGTGCTGTCAGGAGGCTTGCAGCAGGTTTCTGTCACTGCACAGACATCGATGTTCTCCATTCTGGGGATGGCCTCGGGAGCATGCATATTGGGGTGTACACATCTGGCATTGGTCAGCATTTCCCTTATGTTTCTTCCCACTTATGTTTTGTAGGGTGGTGGGTCAGTCTTTTCAGCCTTGCCTACGAAAGGCTCTATGGAGGTGGCAAAGGCCTTATCCAATATTCAGACGCCCAGGGTAACAGGTGCAGGCCATCCCAAGGACAGCTGCGTGGCTTGTCAAGCATGACATCCCAGGCAGACAGACATTGCATCCCCTTGGAATAACACCAGTAAGTGTGCCACTTGCTATGACTGATCATTCCGTGTTTGTACTGTGGCATTACTCTTGGTAAGGGTAGGATGCTGCGAACGGTGAGTGTCATACCAGCCTGGACTACATAATCAGATAGCTCATCTATGTCTCTTTTCCTGTAGTCTAGGGTGGTACATCTCAGGTCATTCACACCAGCATGGACTATGACTGCATCATATTTCTACTTGCTTTGGAGTGACCTACATACTTCTGTTATGTGGCATACTGTGGCAGCCTACAGGCAGCTTACTGTACCCTTTCCCTTGTTCAGTCTGGTGTGCAGGACAGCAGTGTGTCTGACTATGGAGTCACCTTTTACAACTGTATCAGCATGTTGTTTCTCCTTCTGGCCTGTGACTGTTTGGCACACCAGCTTTGTGTGCTATGTGTTGCATGTGCTATGTTTGGAGGCTGTTTGATTAGGTGTCTGCTTTAGAGGCCTCTGTTGGTGTGCTGTGTTTGTAATTTGTGCCTCTGGGAATGTTTGTCTGTGTTTATGTGTTTGGTTTGCAGCTGTGATAGGTCTATGTGGGACTGTGTTTGTGGTGTGTGTGGTTCCCTTCTCCTACTGACTTGTTTTGGGAGTACTGAGTTGAGGGAGCTCAGCCTCCGGTTTGGATGGATGGTTGCATCTCTCACATATTTTTGTATTTCTTGGGTGGAGTTGGGGGTTGTCTGTGTACTTGGGGCAGGTGTGACATTGCCTCGGGATTCACAGATTCCACTTGTTGTGGCTGGCCTTAGTGGATTGCATGTGTGGACAGATTTTATTGCCATACTACTGATCTGTGCTTACTTCATTGTTTATGTTTGCTCTATCATGTAGTAGCTTCCTCGTTCTCTTGCATGTTTTGGTTATGGCTGGTGTCCACCATGCCAGATTTAGGCACTGTGTCTTGTTTTAATTTAGGACTGCATAATCCAAGCATTCCTGGCAGTGTTCATGGAATGGCTGTATTACAGGTTCTGAGGTGTGGCCCATATTTTGCACCTGCACGGACCTTTAATGGATTCCACATCAGTTTGGAGGAGTGCAGATATTGCTTAACACATGTTTTCCACTGTGGTTTCCCGGCCAGGGACTGTGGTCAGGTTTTGTATATCCAGTGTGATTACTCTATGGTCTGGTTTTACCAGTGAGCAATACACTTCTCATCTTGACATCCAGTACCCATGTTGCTGATTATCACATCCGGTATGCTTACCCCTCTTGTGGGAGTGGTACGTTGTTCCTGGGCCTTTTGGTTTGTGGATTCTATGAACCTTTGTCTGACACTGTTGGAGCTAGTATAATGTTCCAAGTCTATGTCTGGGTATTTGCAGTCACCCAATATAATGTGGGTTGGAGGACTTGATATATTCATGTATTCCAGTATAGGCCAGATGCGGTTCCTGGTATTGGGACAGTAGTCTGTAGCAGGCTATAAACTGGGGGGCAGTTTTAGCCACTGTTACTTGAGCATGGCTAGTCCATGCTGCTTTTTGTTGTGGTACCGACATGGGATGTGGTTATCCTTGACAATTCTTGCTAGTCACCCTCCTTTTGTAGCTTGTTCCAAGTTTTGCGGCTGTACAGCACAGTATGAGGTGTAACCTGGTAGTGTTAGGGTGCTGTTGTGGGCCTGGCCTCAGTTTTCTGTTACAGCACAGTTATCAACATTCTCCATACTGGGTGAGTCCAGACTGCATGCATCTTGCTGTTTCAACTTATCCATTATCTTATTCTTATCCCTTGTGGTACCTATGGAGATAGGTTTGTCTTTTGAGCCTTACCTATTCAGGGCACACTGTGGGTGATGACAGCCTTTGCCAGTATCCATACGGCCTGCACTGATAGGTGCACGCCAGTCCTAGCAGGTGGTGCATCATGTCATGCTCAGCATGTCATCCCAGACTGGCACACATTGGGTCCCCTTTGACTAACTGCGATATTTCAGTCAATTGTTGCACTTGATCATCTCTTTGTCATGTTGTGGCATGATGCTTGGTGAGGATAGGATGTTAGTCAGGATCCTCAGGTGTGCATATAGTACTTGGTGTTACATTACTTGACACATAGCATTCATGCCTCAGGTGGTGCAGCAGGACTACCTCTGTCAGATGCGCATATTACACTTCCCTGTACATGTTTGAGAGCAGGTTGTGCCATGTTAGGCATCCCTGTTACTATATGAGTGAGTCAGAGAGGGGTATCATTCCCAAGGTTCCTACTGAGCCAATGTATGTGCTATGCGTTGCCTCTTTGCCAAGGCCAGGGCATACTGGGCACGCCTCCTTCTGCCTACTGGGACAGGCTCAGGTTGTTCCTCCTCCGAGTCACGCTCTGCCTGTGCTGGCCTTGGCAATGGTGGGGGGCTGTTTGGCCCAGCCCTT
Source organism: Protopterus annectens (assembly GCF_019279795.1). NCBI lineage: Eukaryota > Metazoa > Chordata > Ceratodontiformes > Protopteridae > Protopterus > Protopterus annectens. Next base: position 1,923,400,028 of record NC_056726.1, read on the forward strand.
TGCTGGTCCTGCTGCAGCTGTTTTTGCAAGATCATATTATGTAGCATAGCACATACCATGACAATTTGGGTAAATGTAGTTGGTGTGTACTGCAAGGCTCCACCAGATGTGTCCAGACACCGGAACCGTGACTTGAGCAGCCCAAACACACGCTCTATCACATTATGTGTTTGTGCGTGTGCCTCATTATGGCGTTCCTGTTCTGGTGTGTGTGCGTTTCTGATGGGTGTCATCAGCCACGGCTCCAGTGCATAACCTGCATCCCCCACTAGGTGTCCGTGTGGGATGTCCCCATTGGCAAATGTCTGGTACAGCTGCGTCAGATGCCAGATGTGGGAATCGTGATAACTCCCAGGGCAGCCAGCACACAGATTCATTATTATGCCCTGGGCATCACACATGACCTGGCAGTTGATGGAGTGGAAGCCCTTGCGGTTTATGTAGGCCCTACCCCGCTCTCCTGCTGGTGCTTTGATGTGTATGTGCGTGCAGTCTATAGCACCCAGTACCTCAGGGTATTCCGCTATTTGCTGGAAGAGACGCTTATTGCTGGCCAATACCTCACGGGCATTGGGGAAATATACATGATCACCGACATGTGCTGACATGGCATCCAGGAACTGGTGTAGTACCCTGGAGGCTGATGCCTGTGATATCCCCATCATATCGCCAGTTGGTCTCTGGAAGGTACCTGTTGCTAGTATTCTTAGGCCAACACATACCTTGGTTTCCACTGGGATGGGTTCCCCTCTGTTGGTTCTGTGTGTGAGGCGTGGCCTGCACAGCTCAACAATCTGCTGCAGGAGTTCTCTGTCCACTCTATAGCACTCTACTATCTCCAGCTCATGTAACCCGTGGTAGGTGACCCTGGGCCTGTACACTATTCTCCGTCTCCTCACTGTGGGTTGTCTGGCACCATCTGCATTGTCACCACCCTCAGCAAGTCGCCTATGTCTCATTATGACAGCTATGGCAGCCCCTAGCATTTCTGCTCTGAGTTCAGCTTTTTCAGTTTTCACTTCTATTAGCTTACTCCTGTTTTGCAGTGTCTCTTAATGACAACATCCTGCACTACTGTTTGCAGAGTTTTAAGTGCTGGGCTGGGCTACTAATTTGCCTGTGTAATTGCCTGCTTCTAATTATTTTCACCTGCTAGCTTCAGCAGTTATCCCTGCTAGCTTCCTATTAATTCTGTTGCTTCCTTTTTCCTCTCTGTTTCCTCAGGGGGGAGCAACTTGCATACTATCTGAAACACGCTCACAGTGGCTTAAACGCGCGCACACGTGCTTACACGGTTAAGGATCTACTTATTCAGGTTATACGCGTGCATGCCCGCACAAACAGTGTTAAACATCTCCCAACACGCTCCCACATGCTCACACTGCCTTACACGCGCACACTGCCTTATTTACGGTTCATTGCATGCACACGTGCGCATGCATGGCCAGCAAGAAACTTTAGTGTAGGTAACAGTGTACACCTTCCATTTCTTGTCTTTCCATGACTTATCTAGTGGCACACCTCTTTCCATGCTCTGTGCCTGTCATCTGTCATGTTACACTGGCCTCCAATGAACTGCGTTTCTTTCTACCATCCCCCCAGTGATGTCACCTATCTCCTACTCTATTCCTCCCCCTTTTGTATCTCTTACACTACTCAGGCCGTGCTCATTTGCTATGTGACTGTGGTATTCAGTATCCTAACCCTCATTTACATAAGATTGCCTACTAATGCTTAGTTACATGTCTTAGACTCAGCTTCCCCCTTTAGCAACCACTACACGGTGGCCATGTTGGTTTTGGTCTGCTGGTCCCTGCATTGTCATTCCATGTATTACATGAAACCCACATTTGTGGGTTTATACCCTTCTTTTATGTTTTATACAGCGCAGCCCGTTTGCGGGGCTGCGCTGGGTTTAAACATCGGCGATTGCCGAAAAAAAAAATATTTTTAATATCTTTGCATCGGGTTATCTTGCCAATGGCCACATATTTGGCCATTGGCATGCTGCCTGATTCATATGCAACCTTTTTTGGGAGCTGACATCGCTCCGTTGTGGATTTTGCAGATATGTACTCAGTTGTCAACTGAGTACATTTCTGCAGCTAAAACGTCTCCTACACGGACTGGTTTCTGCTTCGTGGATCGCTAATATACCTCATTTGCATACCTTTCTAATGCATATGAGGTATTTAGCTTGTCCACGCCCAGTCCGTGTAAGAGACGTTTTAGCTGGTCTCTTACACGGAGTTTAGGGCTGTTCCTGGATCGCGAGGCTTGCATGGAGTGTTGCACGTCTCTTACACTCCGTGCAAGCCTTCGTGAATCCTGCCCAATGTCTTTATATAGACGTACCTTCCTTGATTAGTTAAACAATTAAACAATTATCTTTCTTAAAGAACTACTTCACTGTTTAAAACTTTCAATGAATTTAAAAATCATACATACGTAAATACAATACAAAATGCATGTAAAAATAATAAATAAATAAATGAAAACACTACCTATACAGGTACTTGTTAAATACCACTACTTCAACTTAAATATGTTTAAACTAACAGCCTTGCTTTGGAAATTTATATTATAATTTAAAATAATTATATACATTGCCTTATTTATATCTACTTATACATACCCATATAATGTAACTGATTGTACAAATAAAATTCATAATACATACACATATATATATATATTAGTGGATTTTTAAATGGAAAGTATTTTGTATTATATAAGACGATTTTAATTTTACATTATATGGGTATGTATAAGTAGATATAAATAAAGCAATGTATATAATTATTTTAAATTATATTTTAATGCATACCTATATAACTGAATGTTTTTTCATTTAAATTAAATTTGTGGTTGATCATTATGCCTATTCATTATTAAGTTATAGAATAGGTAGGTATGCACAATCTTAAAAGCTAGCTTCTCAATTAATGTAACAAGCAAGTTAAAAGTCGCGTAACATGCAAATATGGGCTAATATACATTTCCAAAGCAAGGCTGTTAGTTTAAACATATTTAAGTTGAAGTAGTGGTATTTAACAAGTACTTGTATAGGTAGTGTTTTCATTTATTTATTTATTTATTATTTTTACATGTATTTTGTATTGTATTTACGGATGTATGATTTTTAAATTCATTGAAAGTTTTTAACAGTGAAGTAGTTCTTTAAGAAAGATAATTGTTTAATTGTTTAACTAATCAAGGAAGGTATGTCTATATAAAGATGTTATGTTAATGTTTTACTTTGTCTGATAAAGGTGAGGCACTGACCCCACCGAAAGCGATTATTAAACTAGGATTTTAAACATTTAAACATTCTGCCGAACAATCTTTATCAGCATCACTCACGGTTTGTGTTTTTTCAACAGTTTTTATTTTTTTAGACTTGGTATCTAGATCTAGGGTTGTAATTGTCCCCCTTTGTTCCACCCTCATTAGGCCAATCATTGAGTATAATGCCCCCTTTAGCATGTGTCTGTCCAAACATATGCAGCAAATGGAATACCCCTAGAAATACCTTATTAAAAGGATTCAAGGCCTAAACAACATGTCCTACATGGACTGACTCAAAGTCTTGCCACTACACTTGGTATCCTACAAAGTGCTAAGAGGTGACCTATGTCTGTCATACGAGTTATCCTCTGACCCATTACTGATGGATTTACTCCACATCAGCAAGTCAAATGACATAATAATGCTCAGTCTAGGGTTTTAAACCTCTTCTGCAACATTAACTGAACAGTTTACAGGGACAGGTATATCTTGCAGGGGATACTGCTGCTCTGGAACAGATTACCCATCTACACATAGCAATGTTTATCCCTCTCCATATTCAAAAGCAACTTAGATCTATGGAAGGGAAACATAACATTTACCCCAGGACTGACACCTGTATTACTAATGGACAGAGGCAACTCCTAAATGAATTATCCCATGCACAGGTCCCCTCAAATTGCTTATGGTATGATCTTAGTGATTCTTATTGGGGGTAATATATAATTATCAACCATAGGATAAGTAAGGTCAATTTATAACCAAAAGGAATAGGTTGTTTCAAGCACAAAAATGAAATTACATAGCCTTAAAATGGCTTGTAAGGACAGTTAGCACAGTATCTATGTCATGGGCCTATTCCCAAGAGGATTTGTGCATGGAATAACATGCCATACTGAGCAGTTATTCCATGTCCAAATCCAAAATATAGGATTCATTGTGAGCTGAGGGCCACCAGAGCTCTGCAACCAGTTCTAAAAGGGAAATCTCCACCAACTTTAAGAAATAATTCAGCCTCACCAAAGTGCAAGACCAGACTATTGGAGAGCTCATTGAACTCACTGAACTCAGTGGGCTACAAGGCAAGGAAGAATCTCCATATATGTGTTGGAGCAGGCACTAGGTCCTTGTAAGAAGCCAGATGTCCTGAAGTGCTAAGGGTTTCAGGATAAGGGCAAGTCTGGGATCATGTGCATCACAATTTGGATTTGTGCAAGCCCATCCCTAGAATTCCTTTTGAGATGGCTTGCAACTTCCTGTGTTCAAAAAATAGATTCTCACATTTTGTTCATCTCTTCTCTGCACGTTAATTGCCAAACACCTAATAGTCTACTCAGTGTTTCACTTCTTTACGTTCCACCATGTATGCAGCTGCTCAACTCTATGTTTATTGCATTTCCAGTCTAACATCCTCAATTGCACTATTTTGAATGACAACTGGATCATTGACTAGTTGATCTCATTATCCCTCCTCCTCTTCTTCACCTGCCTTTTGGTCCTTTCAAATGTTGGCCATTTCCTCTTGTCTAATCCCGTTTCCCCATTAAATTCTTCTGAATAGATAAACACCATAATATGCTCAATCTGATACAAAATGTCATCTCTAAAATCCTCTTTCACATGCCATTGTTGAAAATCACTTAATTTCAGCCATTTTAGTCACCTGCTTTCCTTTCACTGTCCTCTCTAACTCTCATTCCACACCTTGCATGTCACCACTTATTCTGCCTACTTGCTTGAATCATTCTATCATAACCTTAACTATGCTTCTCTTGTATGATACTCCACATTTTCTATCTCTCCATTTCCCCTATCCTGTAATTACTTTCTCTCTCTACATCCCCTTATGGTTCTATTGACATTGACCTCTGCACCTTAAAACAATGGCAGAGTCATTTAACCCACCTTCTATTTAAATTTCCTTTCCCATTCCAAACCTCTTTCTTTTCAAGACAAACCTGTCACAAAATGCGTGTTACTCTTTTACATATTGCCCTTGATTTCCTAAGAATCAGCACAAATCTAATGTAAGGGCAAGATTGTCATTTTCAGTGTTTTAGTCCATCCTACAGAACCATAGGTAGGTCATATGCCACCCTGTGAAGTTCCATAAACTGCTGCCCCTTTTAAACAAGAGAAGAAAAAAATCTCTTCTGCAATCCTGTAACTGTAGAAATCTACTTGTTACAAGTATAAGAGGCAGCTTGCTACAGTAACTAGCACACACTAAATGCAACCATGACCAAAATGCATTATTAGCATTCAATTATGAAGCCACAATATCCTTGTGGTTTCATAAAATAGCAACTGTACTGCACAATGTACTCCCTCACAAGTGGCAATTGCAAATCATGACCCTTAAAGCTTGCATCTAGGGAAATCACACCCTTCATCCTTCCCTAACTATGCCTCTGGCATCCTATCATCTGTTTATTTTATCTACATTTTAACAAATTCATTGGCATGCCCAACGTGTCTTCCCTGCTTTTACAAATTTCAGACACATTTTGTTCCATAATTTTAACCCCAATTGTTTCACTAGTCCCATTTTACTAGCAGTGCCCATTTTTTACTCTTGCCTTCATTGTTGGACCCAGTATGGACTTTGTTTCTTGTCACCACAACTCTGGTGCCTGCCCAAACTCCTTGAATATAACCAAATTCCTCATCTATTGCTACCATCACATTTTCAAGAAGCATCCTACAGTCTACTCTGTATGGCTACCCCACTAGTCTCATGTACAAACTTCCTAACATACAATGGCAGTACCTATATTGACATTAGGAACAACAGAAATGAAATCATAATAGAATAAATCTTTGACTGATTTTTGTTTCCATCCTAACATTGGTTGTCATAATCCTGTTAATCATTGCCAATATTGTTGTGTCAGTATATAGCAGCTTATCCTTATAATTCACTCAGTCATGTATTGTTGCCTTTACCATTAAGTTAAGTTAAGAAAGAAACCTCATAACCCTTCTTTTATATCAGACAGTACCTCATTTCTCTATTATTTCTTTCTGTCTCCATCTTATTCACAAATTCAGTTATCTTTTTTTCTATTTTTATGAAAACTTTTAATGATCAGAACCATTAAATACACACAATAAATAAAACATATACATGGCCATTTTTAAATCCTGTCCTGAGCATCCACAGCTCCTCTGTGCAGTTTAGGCTGCTTTTTTTCTCCTCCTGTAATCCATCCTGGGTGTCCCTCCCTGTTTTAAATGCAAAAGGAATACCTTCAGCCATCATCTGAAGACACCCTGAATTGGCCAGCTTGCCTGGTACTTAGAAAAATACTACTGAGAAAACCCCCCCAGCAAGATTGTGTAAATTAATCCATCCCGGGTGCTCCCTCCCTGCTTTAAACATAAAAGGAATACCTCTGGCCATCACCTGAAGACACCCTGAATTGGCCAACTTACCTGGTACTTATAAAAATACTACTGAAAGACCCCCCCCCAACAAGATTGTGTAAATGAATCCATCCTGGGTGTTCCCTCCCTGCTTTAAACGCAAAAGGAATACCTCCGGCCATCACTTGAAGATGCACTGAATTGGCCAGCTTGCCTGGTACTTAGAAAAATACTACTGAGAAGACCCCCCAACAAGATTGTGTAAATGTATGTTGATTAACACTAATTAAATGTTGTCAAAGGAAAAATAATTTTAAAATGATCAACACACGGCAGGTTTAGGTTAAGGCACTTTAATCTTGCAGCAAGGAGACAAAAACGTGCTAATACAGAGTTTGTTTAACTAGAATCAGGAAGTGAAGCTATTTTTATACATTTTTTACAAGGTATTGCCTACTAAGCTGACATAATAAATTACAAGTTTTTTCAATATTATTTCACAGCAGCTGTTTGTCCATGATTTTCTGCTGGCATATCAAGTTTACAAAAAAAAACTTCCTAAGAAAAACAATGTGGCCTTGATGACCACCGGTCAGATATAACTTTTTACTATGCAATGTTACCATTTAAGGTACTATGGCTAATTCGAGCACAAAGCAAGTACAGATTACAGTTCATTTCTTCAAGCAGTCTTTGTTTAATGTATCTCTTCTTTTCCGCAGCTGTGCATGTTCTCATAACACGAACAGGGCTGTTTGTTCATATTCAATCACATTATAGAAAACAGTATTGTTCTATTCATTCACTATTCATTCATTTTCCTAACCTAGCAGATAATCACCTGCTTCTCAGTACATTTCCAAAAGGCATAAACTTGAATTTTGCTGTGCTAGTAAATACTAGGTCAGGGGGCATCTTGCAATTTCAGAAAGCATACTGCAGTTTGAAAAAGCATCTTATAATTTCATAGAGAATTAAGCTATGCATAAAAAAAATTAACCCTTTTAGCTTCTAATAAGCACTAAACATATACATTAATACATATTTTTCTAACATTTCCCCCCTGTTAATACTTTTTATTTTATTTTCAAAAGCATAAACATTTGCTTCTTCTAACCTTTTTCTGTTCAGAATTTTCAGTTAAGAGACTCATTCAGTTTAAACTTATGAAATGACCATCTTGAGGTGATTCAGCAAGTTTTCAACAGTTCTTCAATTTCAGTACTTTGATATAAAGTCTCAGAAACTGACATGTCTATAAAATTTTTGATCAATCTTTTCCTGCAGGGAATACCACAACAAACACACACTCCTAATAGGAGTAACCCCACACAAATAGCAATCAGGATGTTCATTAGGATGCTACCCCACCCCCCAAACAAATTCTGGAAAAAGTCCATCAGTGGGTTTGGGCCTGGTCTGGTCATGTCTGACACTTGCTGAATCACCTCAAGATGGTCATTTATCTCATGCTGGTTGTCAGGAATATAGGAACAACACTACTCTTTTATTAAAGTGCACATACCACCTTTCGCCACTAAGGTGAAGTCAAGAGCCATGCGGTTTTGAAGCACCACAGTTCTCATAGCATTCAGTTCATCAGTCATTAATTCGAGAGCAGAAAAAGTTGAATTACTCATTACTTCGAGAAGTTTGGACAGTTTTCTCAGCTCCCAAATCGATTTCACTGCGCCATATGCAGGGGCTACACTTGCCCACGATATAATAGTGTCACTCAAGTCCATGTCTGTCAGTTTATCTTTGTTTTTCATGGAATTATGGTTTTTCCAGCCTGCTTCGATTCGTCCCACTGGATTTTCAGGCCTTTTGATTGAATTTCCGGTTTTCTTGGTGATTTCTCTGACATTTTGAATTTTTCCCTGAGGCAAGACTGCAGTGTGTCTTATGGCCGGAACCAGGTAACCCAAAAAACAACTGCTGGACCAGTTCTTAGGTAACCATTTGTATGCCTTTTTCCCACAAACAAAATAACAATTTTCTACTTTTGTATTAATATACACTTGCCCTGCATGAAACATTTTCTTATCAATAATAGATAGTTGTTTTAAAAGAACAGGATTACGTTGTATTTTATTAATAGTTTTATGGATCGACTCAAGATATGAGTCATAGTTTGCATCACAGATATAACCTGCATTATTGGCTTTGGTATAACATTTGTAAGGAACACTCACATTACAATTACTCCAACCTACCTGAACAGTATAATTTTTGTAAAAACATACAATTCCCTTTTGTGTAACAGGCTATTTTGTCTTGTGATTTTACAGTCGTAGTATCAAAAAGCAAATTTTCCCAGGTTTCATTGACCCCTAGGGGGACAGCAGTCATTAATAATCCCCCATATGCTGTTGGTATAGCTGTGCAGATCCAGCAATTTGAAACATTAAAAGTTTTAGCATACACATATTTAATTGCTTGGTAAGTGTTAAAGTTCGGATGCCAGTCTATGAATGATTCACGTTTATTCAGTTCAACTCGTGTGGCTGGAAAAAGGAAAGGCCACAACAAAAAGATTAATGTTATCAGTATGGCCAACAGAATGATCATGCAATACTTCTGAGGTTGTTCAGCATTTCTATTTGCTCCGTGTTTGGTCATTTTGTTTTTGTGTAACAGTAACATGTTTTTTGTCCATTTCAAAAGTTTTTAACCAATTTACAGTGTGTCAGATGAATCCAGGATGCTCGCTTTGCGATCTTGACTGCAGTGGGTGTTGACAGTAGCACTTGGTACGGCCCTTCCCACTTTGGTGTGGTCCAGTTCTTTTTTCTTGATAACTTTCACCCAGACCCACGTGCCTGGGACTACTGCTGCTTTCGATGGTCTGGTTTGTTCTTTATTTGAAACAGAATTTAACTGCAAAAGTTGTTTATTACTTAAAAGTCATCTCCTATATTCTGCAAGGGAACTGTCAGCCTCCTGGTCTGCAGGCATGAGAGGTTTCCACTGAGGTATATAATATGCCCTCCCAAACAGTATTTCAAAAGGAGTTAACCCCTTTGCATTTGGAACAGTTCTCATGCTCAACAGTGCCAGAGGCAGGCAGTGCACCCAGTTCTTCTGTGTCTCACTAATCAATTTCCTAAGTTTGTTTTTCAAAACCCCATTATGCCTTTCTACTAATCCTGCGGATTGGGGGTGGTATGCACAATGGTTCTTTAAAGAAATTCCGAAATATTGGCTCAACTGTTGTATAGTTTGATTTACAATGTGTGTGCCATTGCCACTGTAGATCTTTTCCGGTATGCCAAATCTAGGAATAATTTCTTTAACAAGGACTTTTGCAACTGTGGCTGCATCTGGATTTTTGGTCGGAAAAGCTTCCACCCATTTGGAAAACATATCTATAATGACAAGACAATATTTCTTATTTTCACATTTGTTTAGATCTATGAAATCCATACAGAAAGTATGGAATGGGTACAGTGGTGTTGGGAAACTCCCTTGCTTAGGCTTCAATGCCCCTTGTGCATGATGCCTGTTACAAACATGGCATGCTGCACAAAAATTTTTTGTATAGTTTGTAAATCCATATTCAGTGAAGACTCAGTTCACTAGCTGTACCATCCCCCCTGTTGAGACATGGCATTGCCCATGGCTCAACAAAGCTGCATATCTAAACAAGTTAGACGGCAAAATTGTTTTTCCTTCTTTGGAGATGTACAGCCCTTTCTCAAGAATTGCTCCTCGTTTTATTCATTTCTGTTTTTCTACATTTGTAGTAAGTGTCGTCATTGATTTTAACATTTCTAAATCTAAAATCTTAGAAGGTTGTAACTTCTCACTCAAAAGAAATACTTCTGAAGCTGAAGCTGCCTGCTTTGCACCTGTATCAGCTTTTGCATTACCTTTTGAAATCCTATTCTGTTGCTTGGTATGAGCTACAAATTTACAAATAGCTACTTTCTGAGGTAACTGAATAGATTCTAACAAATCAAAAATAAATTGCGCATGATTAATCGGTTTACCATTAGATGTTATCATTCCTCTAGTTTTCAACTGTTGTGCAAAAACATGTACAGTAGAAAAAGTGTATTGGCTGTCAGTAAAAATGTTTACACATTTACCCTGTGCTAAGGTACAAGCCCTTGTCAAGGCAATCAATTTTGCTGCTTGTGCAGATAAGTTGTGTGGTAAAGACTTTGCTTCTAAAATCTCAGTATCAGAAACTACTGCATACCCCGATAGATTCTGTCCTGTAGGACCCATTCTGCATGAGCTGTCCACGTAATATGTCACCTCAGCATCATCCAAGGGAACATCCATTAGATATTTTCTAGGCAGTGCCTTTTGCTCAATCTCCTGCATGCAGCTGTGTGGTGTGCCATCCACAGGGATCGGGAGCAAGGTAGACGGGTTTAAAGTTGTGCATTGCTTAATTGTCATATGAGGTTGGCTCAGGAGTATAGTCATACAGGAAAGATGTCTAGCAGGAGAAAGATATGCTACTTTTTCTTGCAGTAAAATAATTGCGACTGCATGAGGCACTCTCAATGTGAGAGGGTGGAACAACATTACTGAGGCCGAAGCCTGTACTGCCATTGCAGCTGCAACTACTGCTTGTACGCAGTGGGGCAGGGATCGCGCCACTGGGTCCAGCTGTGATGAATAATAAGCTATGTGGTGTTGCTTATCCCCATGTTGCTGTGTTAACACTGATGTCATGTAACCTTGCTTACAATTTACAGTTTGGAAAAAACGTTTATGATAGTTTGGTAATCCTAAAACTAATGGGGATGCTATCAGTTATTTCAGTTTGCAGAAAGATGATTTTGCTTCTGGTGTCCATTGCAATAAATCTTGTGCTGCCATAGGCTTCTTGTATATTAAGTTGATCAATGGAGCAGACTCCAAGGCATAGTTTGGAATTCAACTCCGACAGAAATTAGTCGTGCCCAGGAAGGACATCATTTCTTTCTTGGTAGTCGGTTTGGGTGCTTGTAAAATTGCTATTTTCCTATCTTCATCTAATGTTCTGCCTTTTTTGGATATTACATATCCCAGGTATTTAACCTGCTTTCACCAAAGCTATAATTTGTTTTTGTTTACTTTATGTCCTTGAGTGGCTAGACATTGTAATAATGCTATTGTATTTTCTCTGCATTCTTGCTGGGTGGGGGCTGCCAGCAGGATGTCGTCTACATAAAGTAAAATTTGGCTGCCTCTTGGTGGGCTAAATCTTGCCAAGTTGCTTGCCATCTCCTGTGCAAATATTGTTGGGCTTTCACAATACCCCTGTGTTAGTCACGTGTATGTATACCTTTTCCCCTGAAATGTGAATGCAAACCAATGTTGGCTGTCAGGGTGTATCTGTATCGAAAAGAACGCATTGCTAATATTTACCACAGAAAAATACTTCTGTTGAGGCTTTAAATCATTCAATAGGGTGTGTGGATCTGGCACCGTAGGTGCTCTAGGTATTACTGCATCATTTACATATTGTAAGTCTTGGACCATACGCCATTCTTCATTTGCTTTTTTAACAGGAAATAAGGGTGTGTTACATGGTGAATCGGGAGATTCTACCAGTACTCCTTCCTTAAGTAAAGCTGCTATTATAGGTTTGATTCCTACTTCTGCATCCTTTCTTAAGGGATACTGTCTCTTTTGAGGTCTAAATGCTGATTTTGGCGTAATAATAACTGGTCCTGCTGTACGAATTAGTCCTTAATCTGATTTCCCTGTTGACCAGAGAGTTTCTGGTATACTCCGTAAAGCTTTTTCTTCCTCTTCTAGTAAGAGTGCTAATCAGCTGTCCTCGCTAGACTGCAAGTGTACAGCTGGGTGTGTCTGCATTATTCAATTTAACCTCTGCTTTTGTACTCCCTGTTCTGACAATTCTAACTCTGTTTGTTTTTCCCACTTGGTGACTTTTTCTTCAAGATCTGCACATTTCACATTCTTGTCTTTAGTTAAACTAACATGTGGTAAACGATTAGATTTATAGAGTGCAAAGAATTCCAGGGGCAAGGAACAGCTAACTACACTGTTCCAATCTATGTCCCAGTACAGATTACGTAATACTAATCTGTTTGCATGGTTTCTAAACAGTTCTTGCTCATACTCCTTATTAGGTCCTGGTGTGCTACAATAATACAGAGTACAGTGCAACAAATGCTGTTTATCAGTGTCAAGGGAGGGGGACTTACTGATGGCTACATTCATCAGTTCTTCGGTTACTGCCCCTGCACCAGTCGTGACTAAGTCCTGGCTGTACCAATAAAATGTTTTACCCTCCGGTCACACCAAAAAAGTATTCATTTGTCGCTGTGCTTCCATACCCTGCATAGTCGGTACTACTGCTATGCCAAATATCTGCATAAGATCTCTGCCCAAAAGGTTCACTGGGCATTTTGCAGAAACAACAATTTTGCTTTTTTGGGTCATCTCTGAAACAGGGTCAGTTATTGCTATATTATGGGAGAGTGGCTCCCGATATAGCTGTCCATTAGCTGCTTTTACTAATATGTAATCAAGTGATTCTGAATTTTCTGGTAGTTTGGAAGGATGTATCAGGGTTCGTGAAGCCCCTGAGTCACACAGGAATTTAACTTCCCTCCCCTCTACCAGAAGTGTAACTTCCGGTTTCGTGTCTGCTAAATAGAGCTGTAGGCTCAATAATGCTAAGTCCAAAATTTCACTTTCTTCACCATCGGTGATTTCTTGTACTTCCTCTATTTCTTCTATCACATCCTCTTTTCCTTCTATCACATTTGCATTTGTCTTTTCTTGGTTATTCCCTTCTAGTGATTCTTGACTATCATATAGTCAGTCCTCACCCTCCTTATCTTCCATGGCTACCTTCTTGTTTTGCTTGCAATCCCTTGCTAAATGTCCTTTCTTTCCGCACTTAAAACATTCACCCCTTTTCTTTCTCTCTTCAAACTCTTCTGATCGTTTATCAGATTGTTTGTTTCCCTGGGCATTTTTTTTGCCCTTTTTTCTGGACTGTACTACATAAACTTCTGCTCCGTCTTCTACAGCAAATACTTGGGCTTTCTTTTTCTTTTTACTGTTAAAATGCCTTTTGGCATGCCTAGTATATTCAAGTAGTGACTGTAATCTACTTGTACGATGGTCTACCATGTGCTTTGTAATAAAGCTGCTTATAGGCAAAATACTGCCTTTCAAAAATGCATTCTTTAATTGCTGCTCATACGGGGAATCATGTGTTTGGTCTTCAGGTACCTGCATTCCTCAATGGTTATTAAAACACTCTAATAATCTAGCATAATATCTGTCAACAGTTTCACCTTCCTGTCGGATGCATTGATTAATACAAGTCCAGTCTGCCCTAGGCTTCCACTTCTCAGAGATTCGGTCTGTTAGACCTTTCACTCTGTTATCCAGTTCTGCGTTGGTATGTGGGAATGGCTTGTGTTCTGCGTTACGGGGATTCCAGTTGCCACTGATTATGTGCCAATCTGGACCTACAATTTGTCTGATGACTTTTTCTACTTCTTCTCCATTTAAATGATAACTTTTAACCTCATGCCCTGTATGTCTTCTAGGAATTTTCTAAAATTAACTTTTGGATGGGGAATTTCCTCTGTGGCTTTCTGGATGTCTTCCGGTGTCCACGGTCTATATACTAGGAGAGTCGGGTCCTGTCCTGTCTGTCCTGCCTGAGGATTTGGTACTTTTATGAGTGGACATATCTCTTCTTCACTCATAGCTCGTGAATTTTTGTTTATTTCATATAATTCAGTATCTCCTCTTAAGTTATGTTTTCGAGACCTAGTCTTGATGGGATCTCTAACATACGGTCTTGGCTTTGCGGTAACAGCTGGGTATAGCGGAGGTGGACCAGCTTGTCCACTCGCTTCATATTCTGGTGCAGGAAGCGGAGGGGGTGGAAGGGCTGATGCTATTACCAAATTATTGTCTTTTTTATTTAGAAACATGGCTTTTGAATTATTACTTTTTTGCTCCCTACGGTTTGCTTCCTCAATCCACCTATGTGCCTGAGGAACAACCAATTGACGTTGCTTTTTTATCTGACCTTTTGTGTCAGCTTTAACATGTTTGAGAAGTTTAATAAGCGAGGATTTTTCTAATTTGCCATTAAATTCATATTTATTAACCCATTTTGTGTAGTATCTGACATTGTCAGCACGCTGTAATTGCATATATTTTGCATCTTTGGTTAGCGGTGGGTCTTGGGAACTTTTTGTGCACTTATTACCCATATTGTTCTGATTGCTAAAAAATGTTACGTAGCCCTTCTTATTCTCATGTGGTACCACGATTTTTTGTTTCACAGTTTATCTAGAATAACTGTCTTACCTATTCTGTTTCCCTGATCTATGACAAGACTGCATTCTTTCTGTCCCTGACTTGTACAAAACAAATCTCCTGACAGATATTTTCAATCAAGTCCCTGATCTAAAACAGAAAAAAGGTAAATCTCACTTTACCTGAGCCTCCGTGATTGACCATCTCTGGTTCGTATACCAACTCGTCCTCCAGTCACAGATCAGAAAAGTGGATGGCCTCTTTTGAACGACAATTCAGTCGGATGTCTTTCAAAGCAGAAGAACTGATGTGGTCTCTTCCCCGTATGGTTTCATGCCACCTGTTTCATCTGACCTGAGGCGAAGTGAGAGTTTCCGGTCCGGCGGACCAATCTGTCAAAGGAAAAATAACTTCAAAATGATCAACACACGGCAGGTTCAGGTTAAGTCACTTTAATCTTGCAGCAAGGAGAGAAAAATGTGCTAATACAGAGTTTGTCTAACTATAATCAGGAAGTGGAGCTATTCTTATACATTTCTTACAAGGTATTTCCTACTAAGCTGACGTAATAAATCACAAGTTCTTTTAATAATATTTCACAGCAGCTGTTCATGATTTTCTGCTGGCATATCAAGTTTACAAAAAAACTTCCTAAGAAAAACAACGTGGCCTTGATGACCACCGGTCAGATACAACTTCTTACTATGCAATGTTACCATTCAAGGTACTATGGCTAATTCGAGCACAAAGCAAGTACAGATTACAGTTCATTTCTTCAAGCAGTCTTTGTTTAATGTATCTCTTCTTTTCCGCAGCTGTGCATGTTCTCATAACATGAACAGGGCTGATTGGTTATATTCAATCACATTATAGAAAACAGTATTGTTCTATTCATTCACTATTCATTCATTTTCCTGACCTAGCAGATAATCACCTGCTTCTCAGTACATTTCCAAAAGGCATAAACATGAATTTTGCTGTGCTAGCAAATACTAGGTCAGGGGGCATCTTGCATTTTCAGAAAGCATACTGCAGTTTGAAAAAGCATCTCATAATTTCATACAGAATTAAGCTATACATAAAATAGAATAAAATGTGTTAACCCTTTTTAGCTTCTAATAAGCAGTAAACATATACATTAATATATATTTTTCTAACAAATGTAGACTTGATGTACTCTCTATAGAGTTAGTCTGCCCTCCTGTGTGTGCATTCTAGCAGCCTTCCACAGACCGTTTGCCCTCTCCCCCTCCTGTTATCACTACCCTAGAATATATTTAAACCTAAGACTGGTCCAACTATCCCAGCTGTTTGCTATCTCCTTCTACCATTAGGTGGCAGCATCTACCAATATAAATCCTAGATATTCTTTATAATCCCAACAAGCTTTATTTTTTCACAAAGAGTTGGTTATGAGTTAATATCCTTAGACTGTAAATATCTTCTCCCCCCTGCTAAACCACCCTCTGTAAAGGCAGCCTTCATTTTCTGGCTGGAAATATTTAGCTCATACCTTCCAACTACAGCCTTTAAACTGCTCTTTGCCATACTCACCTCTAGTGTTTTTCCCACTCCATTCGCCCTACCCTGCCAACAAATCCCACCCACCCTCAGTACTCCTAGCTTTATTCCTATCTTACCCCAACCTCTCAGCCTAATTACCCAATACCAGCTCCCCCTCATTACTCCTCCCACCTATATCCATCCTTCTTAAACTATGTAATCTGTACTCCACCCAATAATTATAGTCCCCTCCTCTTTCCTTAAATCTCTAGAATACCTCCATTACTTTTTAAACTCTTTCTTCTACATAGCCTTCTCTATTTTCCTAACCACTCATACCACTCTCTCTTTGCTCCAACATGCTGTCCTCAAGTTATCACACCATCTAGTCCCCCAGCCTCCTCTTTCTGTTCCTACTTCCCTTATACTATGCTGCCTCATATTCCATCTATGCTTGTCCAATACCACCTACAAAGACAACTACTATACAAGCCTACCTTCTCCCTCACTCAACTCCCATCTCCACTCTATATCCTCTTCTCTCATTCGGCCCAACCCTCTGCACCTATTCCACCCTAAACTATTCTCTCAAGTCAAGATACTGTCACCTGCTTCAATCTACAATCTGCCAAAATTCATTCCTGGCAGACCAGTATGGCTAAAGGATATATCCTTCAACAACCTAGTCCAAGCTGCTGATATTGATCCTAACCCTGGTCCTACATCCTTTATTAACACTCATCCCTTACTCTCTTCCTCCTATCTCAACATCCTAAAGATTTTTACAGTTAATGCACAAAGTCTAAATAACAAAGTACACCAATTTCAAGCTTGGTTAAGCCATAACCAACCAGATATCTTAGCCATCTCTGAAACCTGGCTCAAGCCCTTTATCTCCGACTATGAGATTCTGCCCCCAGGATTTCATTGTCTCAGAAATGACAGACTAAATAAAAAAGGTGGAGGCACTGCCCTAGTGTACTCCAACCTTCTTACCTTAATTCCCCTCCAAATTCCAATTCTTTAATTCCAGAACACTGAACTAACTGCTGGAATTCTAATACTAAATAAACATAAACATATCTGCATCATTGCCCTGTATATCTCACCTGGTAACAATATTTCTGCACTCAAAAATATTCTCCTATGGGCCTCTACTGAAAATTAACTATGAAACTTATATCCTTGGTGATGTGAATATTGACTGGAATAAAATCAATTTCCCCTCTCCCTCCTACCCATTAACCTCTATAACTTCACTCAAATAATCCTCTCCATCACTCAACCTAACAAAATAAACCCTCCTGGATCCACTATAGATTGGATCCTAGTCTCAGATTGAAATAAAATAACCAATTCTGACACAATTCCTGATACCTTTAGTGACCACCTCCCAGCCTTCATGCATCGCTCAGCTAGTTCCTCCCCACACCAGCATCAATACATTCAAACTCGTAACCTCAGCAGCTTCAACCCAACTACTTTCTCAAATACTTTCAAACAAATGAACTGGCAAATTCTAAACATCCTTCCTCTTGACAAGGCTATAGAATACTTCAACTCTGTCTTCCTTGATACTTTAAACTCACTAGCCTCACTAAGGAACAACAGGATAAAAACTAAAACTGCTCCTTGGCTATCCAAAGAGACAAAACAGATTATGCACCACAGGGACAAACTATGGAAGCTTTACCAAAACAATAAACTGGCCAATACCTTGCTCCAATATAAACAACTCCACAACCATGCAAAATGACTAATCACCAAAGACAAAAAATCCTACTATATCAAACTTCAGTCCAATAACAATAAAACCCCCCAAAAATTCTGGAACTCAATAAGCTCACTCCTCAATCCAGGCTCCAATATTAATCCCTGTCCTGACCCTAGTAAATCTGACCTCAGACTAGGCTCTTAATTTAACTCATTTTTCATAGACACTATTAATACCCTCACTAAGACATTTCCCAATAATAACCCAACTGCTCTACACTCTCCCCCTTGTAACTCACCTCATCTGTTTGAACTCAAACCCATCTCCACTAACTTTATAAAAAAACATTTGTCCAAACTTAAACCTTGCTCTAATCCTCCCGACAATATTCCCTCTTCCTTCCTAAAATGTGCTGCTGATGGCATTGCTCTTCCAATCAGCATCATTATCAACAGATCCATAAAAGATTCATACATCCCCAAACTCTGGCACTCAGCTTATATTCTTCTTCTTCATAAAGGAGGCAAAAATACCAGCATCTCAACTTTCACCCCATTGCTTTGCTCTCACCAATCTCCAGAATCCTAGAAAAATGCATCCACCTCCAACTTATGCCTTTCCTGACCCAAAACAATCTTCTCACTCCTACCCAGCATGGCTTCCGTCCATGCCATAGCACAATAACCACTCTACTCTCTTTCCTAGAAACTGTCAAGCAAGCCCGAGATTCAGGTCACTTAGTTTCTACTGTTTTACTCGATCTGTCTTAAGCCTTTGATACTGTTTCCCACAAGCACTTTCTCTGTCATCTCTCAAACCTTAATCTCTCACATGATGCTTTATCCTGGTTCTCCAGCTATCTATCAGACAGATCACAGGCAGTCAAATGGAAGAACTCCATCTCATCCTTCCTACCTACCACAAGTGGTGTACCACAGGGATCCATCCTTGGGCCAATGTTTTTTAACATCTTCATCAATAACTTTCACACTGTTATTCCTGATGCTAAAATCATTCAATGCGTAGATGATTCAACCTTAGTCTGCTCTGCCTCAAACCTCTCTGAATTGCTGACTAAAACCCAAACTGCCTTCTCAACAACTGAAAACTGGATGCGCCAAAACCACCTCTCTCTCAATGCAAATACATCAAATATTCTACTTTTCCCTCCCACAAAGACCCTCTCCTATGATAAAAACAACTTCAAAGTCTATAGTCAAACCAACTCACCTATAGAAGTAGTCCCCTCTGCAAACTACTTGGCATTACTGTAGATGAACACCTCAAGTTTGATATTCATATTCAACAAAATATTAAGAAAACCCACCAAAAGCTAGGTATGCTGTATAGGAATAATCACTTTCTCTCCAACTCTACCAGGCAAACTCTGGCCTTGACTTATCTTCTTCCTTCCTTATTATATGGAGCCCCTCTCCTAACCAACCTGTCCTCCTCTATCACCTCTAAACTAGAAAACTGCTACAACAAAATCTCTAAATTTACCTCTAAATTAAAAAATACCACCCATCACTGCCTAACCCTACAATCCCTGAATTGGCTTGAACTCCCAAACTACCTAGACTATCTCCAACTCACTAATGCACATAGACTCATATTTCACCCAACAAAATGTCCCACTCTAACTTACATCCTTCCCCCATAAACACCCAACAGAGCTCTCAGATCTGAAAATTAGAAGTTAATTACTATCCATAAACCTAAACGTCCTGCTGAATAAACAACCAACATCCAAATGAAGCACAACTCCTGGAACAGTTTGAAGTAAACAGTTTTAATTCTAGCATAGTCAGACACCTTCATGGAATACAAATCAGTTAAAAAATCCTACTTATATACACATTCTACATCAATTAAACAATAAAATTAATTAATCTAATTACCCCTTAAAGCAAACTTCTCTAATTCAACTCACTGTTAAGTCCTTTGGGGACCAATGTGTTAAATTTCAAAATATAAATACTTTCCTTCCATAAACGTTTTTCTTTTAAAACATTTTCATCTCCATAAAAACATTTAATTTGTTCCAAAATACTTCCTTTTAATAATGAATAATCACTGTTATGTATTTTCATAAAGTGAGCAGCAATTGTTTTTTCTTTCTTACCATTTTTAATGTCTCTAATGTGTTCCATAAACCTTTATTGGAACATCATTTTTGTCTCTCCCACGTAGAACATATTACAGGGGCAGCTTAAAATATAAACCACCCCCTTAGAGTCACATGAAAATTTATCTTTGGGTGTAAAAGGAATATCATTAATACATTTAAAACAGTTAATCTGTGGACAAACCAGGCATCTTCCACATTTAAATGTACCTGTTTGAACCAGACTAAACATCCTGCTGGCCAACTTTTTCTATCTTTCTCACTAGGCAAAAAATGGAATTCCCTTCCCTCCACACTAAGAACCATACCAAACTCAGAAAACTTCAAAACCCAACTATTCAAACACCTGTCCACTAAATGGAAATGTACCTGCCTTCACCCAACCTAATCCAAGGGGGTTCTTGCTCTGTTTCTCAAGCTCTACAACTCTCATAGTTATCTTCCTATGAGCCTATCTAAGCTCTCAACAATTTCTATAGCTTATCTCTAAGGTCTCAACAACTCCTATAGCTACCCTCACACAGCCCAACCTTGTAAATATTGTAAATTGCATTCTACTGTTGATGTGTGTATGTAAAGCGTATTTACATTTTCTTAAGAGGTTTGTATGTAAACTGTTTCCACACCTAACCCCTATCTGTTTTCCTCAAATGAAACTGCATGATCCCTACCTTCAAGTTTAATTAATTTGTTAACTATGCATGATATTAAATGCATTTATGAGTAACTATTCTACATAATATCTTTAATATTAACTATCAGTTGTATCTAAATTGTATAATGCATCTTGAAGCTTTTCTCCCCGGGCCTCCACTGAAATTGGGTCAGTTCAGCCCAGTGGACTTCCCCGATAATCAAATTGCAAATAAATAAATACATACACATACAAATGAACATAATGATCAAAATATGTACTTTACAGCAAGCATTTTCAAGTGGCATAGCCATGACACACTGTCACAATATTTCTCCTTTATCACTCTTAACACCCATTAATTCTATGCTTATGAGCCCAGTGAAAATTTTGCTTAGTTTATATTGGCAACTGTTAACTCTTTTCTTAACACACTCTACATTTATCCATCCTTTATTCTCCTATCTACCTTAACAAATACCCCTATATAGTGTGCCATCAACACATCCACAACATTAAGGGAAGGGAAAAATGAGGTATACTATCACTCCCCAACCATTCTCTATCATACTTCACATGTATTCTGATCTCTCTTCTTGTTACAGTGGTGTGGTAATAAATTATTTTGTTATTTTCTTTCCTCATTTTACACTGGACCCTCTATTCCAAAATCAGTTGCTTTGTCTACTGCCTTAATCAGGAGACTTTTTACATTGGAATTTCTCATCATCTCACACTTAACAACACAGCAGTCCAGCTCTTTTATGAGGTGCAGTGCCAACAACCAAATGAAAAAATTAAGATTGCCTTGATTAAGTGGTGCATAAAAATATATAGCAAGGACTTTGTGTCCCTTTAAGCAGTACTTAAACTGCAGATACTCTTAAGTCAGGTCCTGGCCCAAATTCAACCACACAAATTTATAAACTTAAATTGGAAACAATCATCCCTAGGAGGCTTATCTTTTTTAAGGCATTTTTAAAAAGATATCTTATCATAACTACTTCCATTTTCGACCACCATTTTGTGTACTAAATCTTTTGCCTTTCCTTACCACTCTTTGGCCATTTTCAGCTCAAAGCTGTTGCTTCATCTACTGTCCTGTCCTTTTCCTTCTCATCAGTCTGATGAATCATTTTAATAATGCTTATGAAAAACTGTCCTACCTTCATATGCCTGATATAGTCCAAAACTCTTTACATCTTTAGACTTCTCTATCACACAGTCCTCTTTTCCATTTTATTGCTTCCATTCAAGCAAACTATCTTTTCATACTTCTGGCCCGACACCATACATCTTCTCAGTTCTGCTTTCACCCAAGTCGTGCTCAACCTTGCTAACTGCACTTTTTGCATAGAAATCCTTTTCCATCATGCCACATTGGTTTAACCCCCATCCTGCTTTCTATTTATCAACTATAATTTCCACCTCAACCTCTCCTACTCATCACAATTATGCCTCTTCTTGTGACCTGTTTAGTTTGTAATCCATGGACTGTTTTTACAATGTCCAACCATTTCACGGTTTTTTCATCCCATATATTCATATAATTTATCTTTCTTACTATTTGAGGAGGGTGGGAGGCTGTTTTAATGGTTAAGGTGCTTGCCTTACAAACACAAGGTACAAGGTTTGAATCTCACAGGGGATAACTGGGTAGGCTTAAAATGACACGCAAGGGCAGTTAGCCTAGTACTAATCTATGAACCTAATCTCTCTCTATGAACCTAATCAAAGTTTTTATCTATCAGAATTGTGAGATCTCATCCTTTAGGTCCTGGCAATTTGAAATTTAATCTGAGATTCAGACAAAAAAAGTTAATTTTTAAACTCACTGCAACACTTACCCCGGGATTCATGAAGCTCGGCGCAAGGCCGGCGTAAGGCCTGCGCCGGCGGTGCATGGAATATCCGGCGCAGTAGCGCCATATACATATTAATGAGAGTGCACCGGAATCACAGACACGTGCGTAGTGTACGTGAGCGAGCCCAGGTAGGATGCGTCTGGAGGCGTGTCTAAGCCGGCATGAGGTGAGCAACCTAATGTGCTGACAGCCACGGTCCGCCCACAATAGTAATGGCAGCAGCCAGGTCCTGTGCAGAATGAAACGCACGTACAGTATGCAACATAGTCCCCGTCCCAAATTAACGGAGAAGCAAATAGAAGCCACGAAGGCATAAGTGTACCCGTCCAAGGAGCAAAGGATACGCATAAGACCGCGTTCGTCCCGCAATGCACTGTCAGTGTTTACACTCAGAGAAGGTGTACAGCCGCATGTCAGCGCGCCGCACCGACATAGGAGCAGCGACTAAGGTCACCACCTGTCCCACTTTGGTTGGGGCAGTCACTCCATGGACAGTTGTGTCCCGAAAAAACGTATTAGAAATGGCTGATGTGCTACGATTGTAGGACACAATGATATCCTGTATTTAATGTAATGGTAGCATGAATTGGTTATTTCAGTAACAGAAATACCTAAATGACACAAGAAACAGAATAAGCAAGGAAATTGCCACAATAATAAGCATATTATTTAGGCAAGCAAGTGAATTTCTATGCTATATAGTGACCGTTTGTATGTGTCGGCCTGTAAAGTCAGATGTGAGTCCCGGAAATATCCCAGATCGGAAAATGGAAAGGTGGAAACCCCAGTAGCGACATGGGCATGGTCACCAGGGTTACCTGCTGTCCCAATGTGCCATGGACAGTCCCTGATTGGACAGTCGTGTCCCTGCAACAATCGTAAAAATGGAAAATGACCTCCGATCCCCAGCCACGCAAATTCCCGCAATATACATGTAAATAGTAGCATAAAACATATACATTACGATATGGAACACAGACATGGCATAAGAAAATAAATAAGGAACCCAAACGCTCACAGAATAAGCTCATAGTATGGCAAACAAGTGAAGTTCTGTCAACTGCACTAGCCCTGGGTATGTGTAGTCCTGCAAATTCCGAAGTGTCCACATAACATGCCCCACTATGGGCATTGGAAAAGGTGCCGACCATAATGGTCACAAGCAGTAGTGACAGTACATAGCCGGGTAGCTGTGCTGACATAACAACAGTAAGGAAGCAAGATACCTCAAACACAGGCAAACATGTGCATAGCAACATATCCCAGACCCAGCAACGTCTCTGTTGCATACACTGGATGGTGTATGATGAAGTGTAATATCCAGAAGCAGAACCCATGCATTCGGATGTACTACACAATAGCCTCATTGTACATGTCAGTCACACCCATGTATACCCCTGCACCCAAACCTGCTAGCATCCGTGTGCAGCTATACAACCACACACAATGTGCATACCTGAACTGTGGTAAGATGTTTGTGTTAGG